>NC_056734.1:438969519-438982019 GCF_019279795.1 Protopterus annectens | reverse complement strand
GTATATATAATGTATGTGTGCATAGATTAGCAGAAAAATTAATTGTACAGATGGATCTTTCTTCCACATGTTCTAATACTAGATAAACAATTTAACTGAATCTTGCTGAAAGAATACTGAGACTCAACTGAGCCTAGTTATCTGCAGACTATATAGGCAGCATGCATAACAGTGAACTTGAACAGATGTTGACACAGCAAGGTCCAGTGCAGATCTGACTGAATAGGTGCAATTACCTCAGTTTTTGTCATACACAGAACTAACACAGACCAGATGAGTTTTAAGCACAGTGTCGCACCTTGCAGTTAACTACTTGCACTTGGCCCTTTTACAACTCTTATCAGAGTGCTTCTTGACTATGCCTTTTATGTATTCTGCAATAACAGATACAGTTTCTGTAGTCTGAAACATCTCTTGTATTCCATGCACAGTTATCACAACATAATACTTTGTACATATTTCCCTATATTACATAAAAGAAGAAAAAATTTCTCCCATAACTGTTAGCTTGGGAAAGCAGTTCCACAATGCACTTTCTCGCCCAGATTTCACAACTTAAATGTGACTTGTACAGTCTATTTTCCAAACTAGTTGGAACCTAGGGTAGTTCCCATAATCAAAATGAATATAAAACATAATTGAAATGAATAAAAAAAAACTTCTAAAAATGTTTTTGATTAACATTAAACAAAAATAAAACCAAGTATACCTTGAGTACAAGACAGTATAGTATGTTATTGCAGTACAAGCTGAAACCCCCCTCACAAGCAAATATGTATAATGTTTAGATATTCAGACTTTGATTTTGCCAGCATGAAAACTTTGGAAGGCTGCGTTCGGATAATGACAATCAACATTTGGATAACTGACTACTGTAAAGAAATGAAAGTACATAATCTGATTTTTACATCAGTTTTTCTCCCCTGGCATCAGCTTCTTTGTACTTGCTAGGTTATTGATCTGTGTAGTCCTGCATTTCCATGAAGTTTGTAACCCTTTTGATTCAAATACAAATAACTCAAAGTATGGCAGAACATTTAACTGTTGCCATGATTCATAAGGGCCAAGGGTGGTAAACCAGGGGTGAATTTCTAGTCTCGTCCATTTGTTCAAATTATTTTGTAAAGGAAATCTATGTAAGGGGATATTAAACTTAAATTTAAGGGGAATACTTTGCTTGATGTGGAAAGGAAGACTATTCCAAAGAAGTGGTATTCACTATGATGCATAACTATAGATATTCTGTTTGCTTTGCAGAAGAGGTTAAGATCTCTCTAGTAGGTATTTATTCCATTTAATTTGTGGATGTGGAGCTTATCAGAGGGAATAGGGTCTAAGGCTCTTTACAAGAAGCAGAGATGATCTCTCAGTAGCCTCTATGGTACTGAGAATAGGAAAAAGGCTTTGAGACGGTCATTGTAGTTTGTATGATTTAGGCCCTTTTTCTTGGTGTTAAAGCATTGTGGTCCTTCAAGTTGTGTAAAGTGAACAGGTATGTATTGAAGGGGGTATTATACTTGATGACTGGCCTAATTGGTGCCAAATAGTGGCATGATCACTTTCCTGGACCTAGACACCATACCTTTATTAAGCTGAGCAGTGAAAATGTACTTTCTTACAGTAATGGATGCATGTGATTGAAGGGCAGGTTCTAAATGTTTTCCCAGGTCCCTAACTACCAAATCACTTTTCAAGGGTGTAGTGTGAATGTGATGGCCACATGGGACATCATGCTCGCCAAAGGAGTTTATTATACATTTTATCAGACCTTTACCTTTAATCCATGGATATGATGCCAGCTGCTTAGGAAAGGCCCCTCCTGAAAGATCTTGGTGCTATCAAACTCTTTCATACAGCTTAATTCATCTGCAAAATTGGCAGCTACATGACCTTTAAGTTGGCTTTAACCTCTTAAGTAGGTGCCAGAGAGGAGTGGCCCAAACGCTGAAACCTGAGGTGCACCACTAGTGGCAGGTTTGGGGGAGAAGGTTGAGCTGCCCATCCTAATTTCCAGGGTTCTGCTTTTGAGTTGATTTCTATCCAGCGAGTTGGGTGGGACAGTTTATCAATACTGGAGTGTAGGATAGTATTAAGATTTTGAGTTCTAGATCATAGGATGTTACAAGGCTAACATCCCCAGGGCACTTACAAGCCTAGCCAAGTTCAACCTGTGTTCCCAAGATCAAGCAGACACTAAAATCAGCACCTGCTGTGCCTGTCCAAGTGGGATGCAGCTGGAACCCCCTGGGGTGAATTTCCAGTTACACATCCAGTCATACAAATTCCACTTAAAATAGGACCATCGAGGGGCTTTGTTTAACTTGAGTAGGAAGCTTGTTCCAAAGGTGGAGCAAGTTCTGTTGGTCACATACCAGTTTAAGATTCTTTGAGCGAGTGACCCATGTGCAGTTTGACTTGTGAATGTGCAGCTTTTCCATTAAAGTTGGGTCAGCTGTCCGTATGCAAGACGGGCCGCTTCTGAGCAGTCTGTATGACAGAGTAAAGTGACAATGATTTCTGTTTGTATAAGACAGATTTTGACCATGAATTTTCTTTGTAAGGAGCCTTTGTGGTCTCCAATTGCTGAAGGTGTTTGGAAAGAAACATACCAAAGAAAGCACTGTACTTTATTATTGGCCCGATGAGGGAAGAGTACAGGGGGAGTTGTAACCTCCCCCCCCCCCCTCTGGAGGCAATGCCCTTACTTATGAGATGAGTAGCAAAAAATGCCCTTACCATTATGTAGACGTGGTGATCGAAGTTAAGGTTGCGTCAACCTGTGTGCCCAGATCTCTTGCCACTGATAGATCATGTATTGATTTTTTTCCCCTTCTCCATTGCTTCAGAAATCTTGAAGTCAACCAGGTTAACCAGGGAGGATTTACCCTTGAGAGAACTGTAAGCTGCCTTGGGGAAAGAATTTGCAGGCTATATCTGTGCCTTGTGTATTAATTCCTTAATGATCCTCTCAATAGTGTTACAAATGAGGCCGGTAAAACCTATGGGTCTAATTATATTGTTCCATTGAAGCCATTGACATTTTAGTTTTGTCAAGGACATATCCTGCCTACTTTTACAGACACCACTCAAGAAATGGAGCTTGAGGGTAAGGATGCACACTTCTGGTACACTGCCCATTACTTTTCTTGGCCAACCATTTGCATTGGAATTACTGAGGTCATTCCTGTACTGAATTGTCATTGGACTGTAAACCTGAGAGCAATTGGTGTAACTTGATTATGATATGTGACTACTGTAAACTCTGTACCATACACTTAAAATTGAAGCTTTTGTGAAACTGTGCTGAAACACCTCCTCAGTGGCTGAATAGCATTCCTTCCTGGGTTGAAGTCTGGGTTAAGTACACAATAGGTTATTGCCCTCCCTGGAAGGAAATCTGGCTAAGTACAACACCTGCCTCATGTTTCGAAGCATATTGTTTGTAGTAAGGACTGGTTTCCAAGCCTGTTTAAGTGTTTGAAACACTGCTGATGAGCTGGAATCCATGCAGCCTTATCCGGTCTATTCCTTCTGGTAAGGTCTGGAAGAGGAGTAGCTTTTGTACTGTAGTGGGGCCAGCCTTATTATTAAATCCTGCTATCCCCAAGAATGTGCCATTATCTTCTTGGTTGCAAGAGCTGGTTGTGCCAACAGTCTTGGCAGGCATGCTCTGGCCTAATCTTGCCAACACCTACCTTGACACTGATGTCTCTCCCATACTTGCCTAAAAAGTTGGGGTATTCTTCCTTTTAGAGGAGAGTAAATGCGGACAACCCTCTGGCTCTGCATGTCCAGGGTTACCTGTTAGTAACCAGTTGTCAAGTCAGTAGTAGTTGGATACTTGGCCACTCCCAGCTGCTGTAAGGCTTCATCTGTCATAGATAAAGGACAAGTATCCGAGTCTGTTTTCAGCTTTCTGTAGTCCACAAAAGTTGTGGTGCTGCCATCTTTCAGCACTACTGGCGATTCTCTGGGATTGTTTATCTCATGATTTTATCCACATTTCTAACATGTCATGTAGTTCTTTTCCCAGGCTTTACCTAACTCTTCTGAGCACCCTGAAAGGGGCTTGTTAGATGAGCAGCTGGAGTCTTGTGTCCACATGGTGTTCCAGGTGGTTACACTCCGGTTTAATAGTAAACATAACCTCAGACTCCTTTTGTACTGCAGATATTTCCTTAGCCCTGGGTAGGATATAGCTTCTGTGCTAAGGTTAGCCTATCCACTTGGCTGCCAGATTGCACCCTACCAAGATGATCTGGTACCAGTTCTCCCTCTGATTCCTTTTCAACCACACTGAATTTAGAGTATCAAAGATTCTTCACCATGGTACAGCTTTATCGTGTTAATTTTGTAAAATGTATGCTTCTGCTTCCTGCTAACATCATTCACCTCTTTCACAATAGGGAAAGGCCCTTCCAAGTTGCCTGCAGTTTGTCTGACCAGAATAAGCCCCAGTACCTACTGACCAACAGAATGTTCTGGCCTTCCAGTTATGCCAGACCTTTTGCTGCTGTTCTGCCTGTGCTTAGGTGCTTCTAGCCAATCTTTGAGCTCGCTAAGCCTAGTCCTGAAATTTAGGGCATACGCCATAAAACGTTTTCCGGGGAATCAGTCAGTGACTTAGGACCCCTGGCTATATCATACTGTGACCATGTAACAGCTCAAAGGGTGAAACCATATGAATTTCTGGGGGCGGCTCCCTGTATGCAAAGAGAAAGGGTCATGTACTTGTATCATTCCTACTTAAACTGATCTGCAGTGCCCTCAACATGGCCTTCAGTGTACAGATAAATCTATCCACCAAACCTTTGGGCTGTGGATGGTAGAGGGTAGCTTTTAATGCTTTACCCGCATCCCTTAATGCTTCCACGAACAGGCCAGCAGGTCTGGCATGAAGTTGCACCTCTGTAACCATCAGTATTTTTGTGAGAACCTACTATCCTAAAAATGCCTAGCAGAGCACTTGCTATCCTCTGATTTAATGGAAAATGACCACCACCTAGTTATCTAATGGCGTGATCCTGCTGGTGTTAGTGGATGTGTATAGCTTACCTGTGCAACTTGTGGTGCAAAGTGATCACACAGTGCCCATATTTACCCTCCTGAACCAGCTTCTCCGTTGTACATAAATACATCCAAGCAGCTTTGGCTTAATGTCCCAGAGAATTCCCATACTCTGGAATAAGCTACCCGTCTTTATCAAACAAAGCTCCTCATTAGCACACCAAGAAAAATCTTGATTGGATGGCAAATAGGAAATTCACCCTGGGGATCACCTCTGTGGCTCTGCTCGACAGTGGCACAGGAAAATTATTTTCTTGGGTGGCAAAAGCCAGGGTACCTTTTTGGCTGGCTTGTATAGGCCCCAGGGTCGATAGCCTAGTACCTATCTATGAACCTGTGTCCCAATATTTGACACCACTGAAGTATTGCCAGTACCCCATTACATTCTTTTCAATACCTGACGAATAACATTTGTGCGCAAGTCATCTTTAGTACACTTTATGCACATATGGTCATCGGAAAAGAATATTGTGGGCTATGGCCATAAGTATCTGTCAGTGAGCCCTAGTTGCTACCACTTTGTATTACTTGTGGTGGTGGTAATTTAAAAATAAAATTGACCTAGGCAATCATACATTGATATTAATGAAAACAAACCATACTGACATTTTCAGCTGTAAACATTGTACAACACGTATAATCTATGCAGTCATTGTCAATTATACATAGCTCATTACATTTCTGCCTTCCCTTACACCTCAGCCACCAAAATTAAACTTTACAAGGGCTTACTATATCTAGGAAATTCTGATTCTGTATCACAGCTCAAAAATTACACCAGTTTCCTCACCCAGTATTTCTGACAGTCTACAGGAAATTTTTAAAGCTTGCCAACTCATTACACTCCCAGAACATACATTCCCAATTACCTTTTCCCCATCACACCTCCCAACATATGCCACCTACCTGAGGAAAATTTCTTTGGAGTCTGCTTTATGGCATGGGATAATATAGAACTATTGATCAAGATGGGCAAGTCCAGTCTCTAACCAAATGGGATTGGTTAATTCAAGCACACAAGGGGAAAATGGCTAGGCTTAAAATGGCCCTCCAAGACACTACGTAGCATTTGCCTACTTGGAGTGATGATCAGTCGTCCGTTCTTCAGTATCCATTGTGTAATCATTATTGCATATTACTGTTGGTCTTCTCTAAAAGATCCGATTGTAAAGGATTTCTGCATTTAGTTAACTCTGACAGTTAGCACAGAGGAATAAAGCTCTGACTTAAGTTGCTTCCTATGGCAAGGGTACAGTGTGCAAGTCTTTCATTTACCAACTGTGTGACATTGAGCAAATCACTTAACCAGACAAGCAATTGTGGGAATTTGAATGTATGAATACACTTAATTTGACTGTTTTTTTGCAGGCACACGTGAGAAATGCACTGTTGGGCTACAGCAGTCTGGCACTTGGTTCAGATGAGTAAAACTGAGCTGTTACTGAGCTGCTTCTGTAGTAATGCATGGTTTGATTCATTTATTTACTGTGAGACTCTTGTCACCTCACCAGACAGTGGTCCTGGGCTGCCCTTGAAAATGGAAACTTGCATGCAGTGGACTGTCCTACACTGTTGGCAAAGGCATTACAAATTTGTGTTTTGAATTCCTGAACACCTCACCTAGCCATTAATTACTGCTTCACTATGTCATTTGACTATGAATCTCAAGTTCCTTGTCTAATGGATTACCAGATGCATTTTCATTAAGTGAGTTTCAGGGGGAAACAGGTTACTGCTGCTCATGTTAAGTTTGCTTTCAGTGTGGTTTTGTTTTGCTCAGCAAATGTCTGCCAGTGTGTGCTGTAAAATATGAAAGTTTTAGATTAAATAAAATCCTGTGATTATTAAAGAAAAAATAGTATGCTCACTGACAAGTTTAAGCAGTTTATGTAATTTTGGGAGAGACAAGTAATGGGGTAGTCCATTGCCCTGCTTAGGGCCCCATTTGAACATAATCCGCCTCTGATAGTAACCCCCATTACCAAACAACACTAATAAATAAATGTTGAAGTCCTGTTTTAACTGCTTTTCAGTAACCACCACAATAAATTGTGGGTTGAGCTGTTGTAAGGCCAAGTTCAGATATTTCTGGTTTCTGTCATTTACTAGGATTCAGTATTCCAAGAATCTGTTATATTGAATAACTCTTAAAACTTGGTGAATAAGATTTTCTATTTTATCGAGAAATGCTTTTTTTTTTTTTTTTTTTTTTTTTTTTTTTTTTTTTTTTGAGAGGTTAGTTTGTGTTTCATCATTCCTTGTAAAGAATAATATCCTTTGATCCAATACAGATTATGTAAATGAATCCACTTTTGAGGTGATGAGCCCTTGGTGTTAGGATTTGTAGTTTGGTTCCTTTGAGAAATTAGTATAGTATGCAATTATATTGATTGTAGCACTGTTGATGAAAGCATGTCATTTTTATTGCAGAAAGGCAGTGGATATATCAGACTTGTACAGAGTTTGGATTCTACCAGAGCACAGATTCACCTAATCAGCCTTTTACAGGTTTTCCACTGAAGTGAGTACCTCTTGGGCATCTAATCTGTATACCAGAACAAGCATAATTTTATTTTTTTAATTTTCGTCCTGTTCTGACAACCTTTTATGTTATAAAGTAACTGTTAAATCCCACTCTGAACCCTTTCTGGTTGAGCAGATGGCAAGTGATTATGCTAATGCAGTCTGGTTAATAACAGTAGTAGTTCTTTTGCTGTTGCCATATTAGTTAATTAGGAGTCTGTACCCAGCTGTACATGTGAAACTTAACCTTGGAGACAATTTATCAGGATGTGTGAAAGATGGGATAAACTGAAGTAAAGCTTAGAATTCTGCATCTCTTCCTTTTTGAATTAATGGAACCCCGTTTTAGTGGCTTAAGTCTAGACTGTTTAGGAACACCAACCCCCTGTCCCCACACTCTCCCAAACAACTTAAAATGGCCTGCTCCTAGAGTGATGAGAATAAACTCCGCATTAAATTTGAGTTTTGGTTTAGGACACTGGAAATCCATGTGGTGGTGGGGCTGAAGTTGGGGTGGGGGTATAAAAAAAATAATGTACAATAAGCTGGTTGCATAAGTGTGCACACCCTTAAACTAATACTTTGTTGAAGCATCTTTTGATTTAATTACAGCATTCAGTCTTCCTGGGTACACACCTGCCAACAATTAGACTCTGATTAACCACAAATAAAGTTCAGCTATCCTAGTAGGATTTTCCTGATATTTACTCTGTTGCCTGCTACAGCAAAAGCCATGGTTTGCAGAGCGCTTACAAAGCATCAAAGGGATCTCATTGTTGAAAGGTATCAGTCAGGAGAAGGGTACAAAAAAATTTGTACTGCATTGGTTATACCATAGAACACAGTGATGACAGTCATCAAAAAGTGGAGAAAATATGGGACTACAAAAACTTAATTGTACAATCTTCAAAAAAATACCAAAACGTCTACAGTTTAAATTGTACCAAATCGGACATAATGTGAAAACCGTGTTTAAGAATGGGTAAAACTTTTATGACCATGACTGAATGTTTAGAGAGTTTTTAGTCCGCTTATAGAGAAATCAAAGTTAAATTAGTACATGCAAACAGGAATTGCAATATGAAGTGGGGAGAAAATAAAGGTAGGGTTAATTCATAATTAGAGAGTCAGACGAGGGAAATTGATATAAGGAAGGAGTGAAGGAGAGTAATGCGGTGTAAAGTATGTATAGGTACTTGTTTATATTTTTAGTGATGCAATTTATCCTGGAATTGAACAAGAACATACCCAGCCAGGTATGTACCTAGGAAGTTTTTCAGAATGATTTTACAGGATTGGAAGGGAGGGTATTGACCTGATGGATACAGTTAAGGAGTTCCAGACCTTAGCGGCACGGTATGAGTACAGACCATGGCCAGCAAATTTGATGGGGGTCATTGGATCTTAATGACCAATTGGCAACTTAGTTGTGCTGAATGGTGCAGGCAGATGGATGCTGGATAATTAGTTGTTGTCATTCTAACAAATTTAGGCTCAAGTGCAATACAGTGGTGGGTTCAGAAAGGGGTGTTGGCCACATTGTTTTAATTTTTGTGATGCTTGGCGGTTGGTAAAAGTGGGAGAGCCATAAAGTAGTGAGGGAAGGAGGTAAGTAGTGGTAAGTGCAGTTTTAGTTGTGTTGGTGGGAGATTTTGTCTATAAATTATCTGTAGTTGAGTTTTTAATCTAATTTTGTATATGCAGGTTAAATTTAAGATCATTGTCCCTAATACTTTGCTATGAGAAGTGACCTCAATTATTGTATTATGAGAGAATATTTACTTTTTCTCAAGAGAGGGATTTAAGAAGATAGCAGTTTTGTTGTGAGAGTTTAAAAAAAAAAGTTTCATTGGCTGTACAGCTTCGCAAGTAATTTTTTTGAGATGCCATGTCAGATGTGTATGAGTGGAGAGACATCTGCATATTGTATTCGGGAGATATGTTGTGTGGATGGTGATAATGTGAATATTAGAGTATGGGACCTAGGACACAACCTTTTGGTACACTGGTGGTGCTGACCATTAAGGAGAGAGAGGGTAGAGTTCCATTTTGCAGACTGATGACTATTGGTCAAGTATCTTTTGAACCACAGAAGGGTGTTCAGAGTTCCCGCACTTACAAATATCATAAAACCATATAATAATCCCAGACCACTTAGATTCTCCAAGTTATTGGTCCAAACTCAAAGCTTCTAATTCAGCTGGAGACTCCCTGTTTGACAACTTCGTTGGGAAAACATGAAATTATCTCCCAGCTAACCTTACTCTGGAGCCCTCTCTAAATCTTTTCAATAAAGGCCTCAAACAATATCTTGGCACACACTGGCTCTGTCCCTATACTAACCCTGACTAACTCCTAATATAACCACCTTTCTCTATTCAGTAGTGTCAGTTCGATCTTGTTCAGTACAGTTGTTATAAACTTCTGGTTGATGTGCAGTATAAATCTTGTGAATCCCTTCTTAAAGACTAGATTGTATACACCTTGCAGATAGGCTTGTCTAATTAGGGTTTTATTTTTTTTCTTCCTTATCTATGTAACCGGTACAAGCAAGCAAAATCTGAGGGTAATGCTACTGTGTGCTAGAAGTCTAAACCTCAAAATGCACTTACTCGAGGCACTCCTTAAAATGTAGAACATCGACATGTGTGCAGTGACAGAGACCGGGTTCTAGGCTCCAGAAGCACCCCTGCATTACCAGGCTGTAATTCATACCACACTTTTCAGCCATGTAACCTGGACTGAAACACTAAAGGCGGAGCCGTGACCATATTCATTAAGGATAGCCACACCTCCAGACTGGTTGCTCAGCATAATGCATCAGAGGTTATCCAAGTGCAATTAACTCTGGACCGACTGCTGTCCAAATTGTAACTTGCTACAGATCCCCCACCATGCCCCAGGATTCCCACTCCTCATTTCTTGATGCACTGGAAAATACAACCTAACACCCTAATAATGGGCAATTTCAACTACCACCACCATAAAACATTTCTCCAAAGCCAACTTCACACTTAAGACAGAAGTGGCAGACTTCACGACAATAGACGGACAATAGAGGTACAACTACCGAATCCTATACAAATGCACTTTATAAGCACTTACACGAGTGCATGGATCGTGCAATCCCTAACGGAACCAAGATGCTATCCTCCAAAAAAAAAGGAAGCCAATCTGGTGGTCCCCTGCCATAAACTCTACAACAGAAGAAAGAAACTATTGCAAAAAGAGTAAAGTCTCAGTAAGGAGCTGAGATCCCTCCTAAAATTCTCCAAAGCTAGTTACGAAAACAAAATTGCCACCGATTCTAAAGACAGCCACAGAACATTCTATAGCAATGTCAAGAATCTCAATGGCAACACACTCAAAACTGCTCTGAGTTGCAGCACAATGGCACTAAATATACAGAACCAACTGATATTGCCAACATCCTTGCGGATAGGTTCAGTGCTAACTTTACCCCTCTCGCCCCCTAAAGGGTCCATCTCTATACTGGAAGAATGCAAAGTTCCTGTAATCACGGCTGCACAGGTAAAAAAAACACTCTCCTAAGCCAAGAACACAGCATCCACGGGACCTGACAACATCCCAGGCTGCGTTCTACACGAACTACGGAGCTAACTGGCACACCACCTAAGTACCATATTCAATCATAGCCTCACCTCAGGCTTTGTGCTCACTGAATGGCGCACAGCAACAGTTAACCCACTCCACAAAGGGGGAGCCACCACGTACCCTGGGAACTACCGCCCCATCAGCCTGACGAGCTTGGTCTGCAAGGCTATGGAACGTATCATCATGGAACTTATAAACAATGACATTGGTAATCTCCAAACTCTGGACCCTACCCAGTTGGGTTTGTAAAAGGCAGATAATGTCTCCTAAACCTGATAGACTTCTTTGAAGGGTCCTCAAAGCCGTAGATAAGGGTAAGATGGTTCACACCGCCTATCTACATCTCACCAAGGCTTTCTACACCATCCCTCACTCTGGAATTATAGATAAACTCACTAAACTAGGTATAAATCCCGATGTCACAAGATGGGTTGCCAACTGGCTCACTGACAGAACCCACACTGTGAAAGTAGCAGACTCTAAATCCAACAGACTCTAAATCCAACTTTAGACCAGTGGCAAGTGGAGTACTACAGGGTTCAGTCCTGGGTCCTCTCCTGTTTGGTATCTACCTAACTGAAGTACAGGCTAATACAGAAGGTCTTGGGCTAACAAAGTTCGTAGATGACTGCAAACTAGGAGCCATAATCAAAACTCCTAACAATGTGGATATCCTACAAAAGGGCCTCACTGAGATGCCTGGTGTCAAAGCCATGGCCTCAAGCTCAATGCCAAAAAGTGCATTGTCATCCCTTTTGGTAAAAACACTACCCGTGAACTACCACAGAGGCGATAGTCTACTTAACACTGAAAGTGTGATGAGACCTTGGGACACAGGTGAAAAGTAGTCTCCTTTGATAATCACATCACCACAGTAGTCAGGAAATGTTTCTACATGGCACACCTAATCACAAAAGGTTTCTCATCTAGGAAAAGAGGTCATTTTTCCTCTACTTATCACTCATTAGACCCATTAGACTACAGCGTCCCTTTTGGTATGTACCTCACAAGACATTTACAAAAACTGGAAAGGCCACAGAAATATCTCCGAGGATTACCAGCCTCACAGATGCCCTACGCAGACTGTCTCAAACTCCAACATTACTCCGAGGCGATCTCTACCTAAGATACAAAGCTATGTCGAACCCAGAGCTGTTGGACATGCTCCACTTAAAATCCCAATCCCTCTGAGCTACATGCTCTTGGGACCTAAACCTTGTCACCACAATAAACAAAACATGCTGGAAGGATAGATTCCTGTCCCAGAGACTTCCCATACTCTGGAACAAACTACC
>NC_056734.1:438892273-438969019 GCF_019279795.1 Protopterus annectens | reverse complement strand
AGCAAGAATGGACCCACTCAGTTTTTTCCACAAATGCATTGGGACTAAACTAGGATATGCATTGCCAGAAGAATGTTGGGAAGAAATTGCTCATTGCCACATGCTTATGGCTTCCCAAAGCAATGGATATAGAGTTCACCATGGTTTATTAATGTACCAGACAACTGACGTATTGTCCGTCTGAACTGCAGTCACATGCATGGGAAGGGAGTCCCGAAAGGCCTGCAATGCTAGAACTGCCCTCATCTCCAGCACACTGATGTGAAGCTTGGCTTCTGTTGATGTCCACACATCTTGGAAAATCTTGCCTTTGAAATGTGCCCGAGGTAACTGTAGCATGGAGGACAGAAAAAAAGAGACAACCTAGAGAAACCAGAGGGGAAAGTTACCACAAAATATGCAGTCTACGAATCCTCAAACTGATTAGAAATTGCATGGGTTGGTGCAGCACTGACCATTGGACTAAGTCCACTGCAGCATCCTCATGCAAAACCTGGCATGAGGGACCAGAGTTATGGAAGTTGCCACTAACCCAGTAATTGAAGAATGGACTTTGCCTTAGTTTCAATTAAGACAGAACTTCAGATGCCTGTGGACACAGCAAAAATATCCTGGAATCCTGGAGTTTGGAAAATTTAAGTAGTATCCACGTGTCATCCTATGAACTCTATCTAGACAAGTAAATTGATTTCTCCATATTAATTGCGATTCCCAGCAGATGGCATAACTGCAGCAAGGAGTCCTTTGCTCAGACAAATCTCTTGTGGAGAGGTTATGAGCCAGTCATCTAAGTATGGAAACACCAGGAACCCCTGCAGCCTGAGATGTGCTGCCAACACTGCCATGCATTTGGTGAACACCTGGGGGGACTTTGGCGAGACCAAAGGGAAGTGCCCTGAACTGGAAGTGACTGGCTTCCAACCAGTAGGAATCGCTTGACTACTTCACTATCCTGATGTGGTAGCAGGTATCCTGCAGGCCCACTGAGCACATCCAGTTGTCTTTCCTCAGTGGCAAAATGGACTGAAGTGTGACCATCTGAAATTTTATCCATTTTGTGAACAGGTGCAGAAGACTGAGGTCTGAACTGGGCCAGAGGGCCATGTTTTTTTAGAACCCAAAAGAATCTAGAGTAGATTTCAAACCATTGCTGGTCTGGTGGGATCTCCTGGAGGACTCCTTTAGCAGCTTTAAGACTTCTGTGCTGCTACCTTCCTCTGCTTAGATGGACTACCTGTAAGTTGCTTTTGCTTGCTTTGAGGTACAAAAAAAAGGAATAACATAGCCTCTGGTTATGATTTTCTGCACCCCAGAATCTTTTGTGACGGCTAACCAGATTCAGGAGTGGAGACATAAATCCCCTTGAACTGCCTTCACAGTGCAGCAGTCAGGCAACTTTTCTGGAGTGCTGAAAGGACTGATCAGCAAGAGGGCCTCAAAAACCATTTGTTTTGAAGGCCACCTCTGCCAAGAGGGTGACATTCATTGAAATTGCTCTCTCCTCTGCCCTGGGAAGATGTATCACACAAACTCATGAGTAAATCTGAGATTTGTGGAACAATAGTATTTCAACATTCTTTGATCTAGGGGAATGCCCTTTGGGGGAGGGTGGAAAAACAGATACCCAAAGCAGACAGGGTCTTACCCTCTGAAGCAGAGAGAGTGGACACATCATAGGTGGTGTTCAAAAAGGATGTCTTTATGTTCTCTGCAAAACCACAAAACATATCACGGTGTGTCAATGTAGAGTGATGTCAGTGCATGCTACCTTGGAAGTGCCATCAGTCGCATTCAACTGAAGGCATATTGACAAATTTTATACGGACTGCAGTAGCCAGCTTTGAGTACATGGACCTGTAGGCAAGGCACACAAGAGGGACCCAAAACAGTTCCTTAAGTTAATTCTCTCTGGAATCTGGTTAAGTGAGCTAAAGAGTTCAGTGCACATAAGGCCATCACTGAGCACAAATCTACTTTACAAACCTGTCCAAGGCCCCAGACTTCCTGTTAGGGGGAGGTTGAACAATCTAGCACTCTTCCTTTGTAGTGCAGCCACAGCAATGCCATCTACAGCACAATCCTTGCTCCAGTATGGTCAGTCTCTCAGGGAAAACAGAGATCTATGCTCCACTACATCCAGTTCTTTCCACATCCACTGCAACACCAAATCAATGAAATCCTCAAGAGGAAGGGCCACCCAGGAAGTAGATGGGCCAGCTCCAAAAGCTTAAAGTAATACAGATTCCTCCTTGGTGGGTTAGTGGACCAACCCCCCCCCCCCAAGCTGTCTCAATTCAAGTAGGACTTCAAAGGCGACATCTTCCAAAGGGGATCTTGGGGAACTCCCCTTCCTCGAAGTCAGTATCTTCAGTGAGGGACTCCTGAAGGAGTGCAGATGCCTCCACTTGCAAAAGAGCATTTCCCCATCCCTCCATGGTGGTGGCCTCTGGGAAGGCTCAGAAGCAAAAAGGGAACTCGCCTTGCAAGTTTCATTGAGATCTTAGACCCACAGAGAAACCTCTCAAAAGCCTTCACGGCCGAGGTCTAAACTGAACCTAAAGGGGGAACTCTAGGATCAGCGGAACCTGAAAGAGGTGCCTCAAGATCTGATCAAACTTGGAACCAAGGCAGACACCGCAACAGAGCTGATGCCCTTATACAGAGGGAGAGATCCAGAAGTCTCAAGGTTGACTCTGATCTTCATGCACTGATGCCAGCCTCTGCACACCAAGACCCCTTGAAACATGACTGAGTCTCCTGGGAAAGCCAGCTCCAGAAAACAATGAAGAGGGAGATCATATCCTTATTGGTTCCAGGAGAGGAATCTGATCCTGGAATCTCAGATCAACAGCCAGAGCCAAAGGATCAAGGGATCTCTACCTTAACCTGTCCTTTTCCTTAACTGCATTAGACTCGTCCCTAGGTTTTTGCTAATGGAGGACCCAGAAGTAAAGGGGCAAAATCTCCTGCTATAAAGAGAGAAGGCCCCTTCAACACAAGCTTATTGAATTGACAAGGCAGAGCCCTAGCCCCAAAAGAACAGCAGGAGCAATCCTCAAGATTAGCTACCCCCAGGCAGTAGAGGAATTGAGAATGAGGATCCTGGAGAGGGGGTGAAATCTTGTTTCTGCAAACTGCACAGTTTTTAAACCCCAAAAACCTTGTCAGACATTATGGGATACTTCCAATATTGTGCACAAACAAGAAAAAAACAATGCATACACAAAATCTATACCTGCTTTAAAGTAAGTGGGAAAAACTCCTTTATCCAAGTTATGGACATTAATAGCAGTAATTTGCAAAGGTATAATTACTTTCCAAACATTGATACTCTATACCAAAAAGCCTCTGAGTAGTGTTATATTTGGTTCTGAAGAAGGCCAGTGTGAAATGGCCGAAAGCGCTTAACCTTTGTTAACGTTAAATTTTTGAGACACCTGGTGATCTATTTCTTCCACTTTTTTGTTTTATCATGTAGTGTTTCTTTCTGGAGTTGTACTTTCTAAATATGCTTTTTTTTTTTTTTGAGTAGAGTAAAGGCAGATTTTTCTTTACCACCTTCATTCAATAAGGTTAAAAAGTAAGAAGGGAAAAAATGAGAAAAGGTAACAAGTCCTAGAGAAATAAATTACCACTAAAATTACTTTTACCAAAAGGATCAACTGGTGTGTCAAGCCCAGAGATCATATCCGAATCCAAAGAGCAGCAAACGATATCAGGAGAACGGAGGGCAGTAGGGAATTAAGGGTAGAAGGGTGGAGCCTGAGCCCTAAGAATGGAAAAATTAACAGTGTTGGATCAGATACACCAAATAGCTGAAGCATACAGAAAAGGCATAAGATCATACCATCAATGGGTTAGTTTCCAGTCATGCTGACACATTTTGAACTTGCTACTTCAGATGTAATACAGCTCTTGCATAAACATTCATCATTTCAAGGCTCTGTACTTCAAATGCAACATGCACGCAGGATGCAACAATTGCAGAGGTTGTCCCCATGTTTGGCACTAGGTAAGTTTATAGCCTTTCAACCTACTAAGTAGGTAGGCCCCCTAAAGACTCCTTCAGAAAAGCAGTAGTAAATATGATTTAAAGGATTCTAGGTTATAACATTTTTCATGGTCAGGTGAAAATGCTAAATATATGGGCAACCTATAGCTAATCTTTACAGGGTTCAACCTTTCTGCTCCTAACACTAATTATACAGTTCTGCTGAAGTCCCAAATTACAAATTTAATTTAGTAATAGTTTGTTCTCTCGACCCAAGAGTAAATGAGAAGTTAGCTATGTATTCAGGCAAGCAGTTGTCTAAACAGATTCAAAAGCTACGGAGTACTTTTTGAACAGGATACAGAAGCAGTACTTCCTTTCCCCACCTATCAATTATTAGCACATTTAAAATTATGAATATTTGCCCGGCATTGTCTACCTTACCTTCATGGTCTTTGTACACTTTTCTGAAGCAGGTGTTGGGCTCATAGGCTTGATTATAAAGCTTATAGGTCTTCTGGCCTTCAAGGTCATCCTACAGTGATATTTTCAATCATATACATATATTCGGAAGACTAGGTTTTTTCTGAATGCAAATGGAAACACAGCCAATCCCATAACCTTAGAAGGCTTTGTGCAATGAAATCTGTCACTTTTCCAATTACAAAAACTAACTCCCGGGTCTGGTGATAGCACAGACTAAAATCGTATCGGCCACTACCTTGTAGACTAGGTTGTCACTTCTTTGTAATGTAAGACAATATGATTAACAGTTCTTGAATCCTTTCTGAATAGTTCAAGCATACCTCCCTTCCTTAGGGTTCTTCTAGTAAGGAATCATTGCACCATTTTAGTTGGCTTGTTCAAAGGCTACAAAATGCTGTACTACGTTTAGTAATGACTGGGTATAAAGAGGTTGTCTTACCATAACATTCCATCTGTATTGTTGATCCTCATTCAGTCATTACGCCTGGGTTATCTGTTCCGACCTCGGAACCAAGCTGGCCATCTTCCAAGCTCGTGACAGCCACAAACTCTCGAGCTAATCTTACCCACAATCCCCCTCTCCATGTTACCCCAGATTGAGTTTGCAAGTCAAAGGAAGTACAAGCTACCTCTGGTCAAAGAACCTAATGAAACCGGATGATGAGATCTGCTATAAACCTCAGGAGGGGGAAGGAGGGAGGGTCATAATGACTGAACGAGGATCAACAATACAAATGGAACATTATGGTAAGACAACTTCATTATCTGATGTTAACCCTCGTTCATTCCTTACGCCTGGGACAAAGTCCCCAGCTACCTTTATCCCTGGGAGGCTCTCATGAAGGACATTCCTGAGCACCATTGAACCAAATGACGCTCTTCCTCTGCAGGCCAAATCCAACTTGTAATGGCTGATGAAGGTATGGGGTCTAGCCCAAGTTGCAGCTGCACAAATGTCAGGTAAAGAAGCTCTAGCATGAAAGGCTTGCGACCAACCTAGTGGAATGAGCCCTAATGGCTGTAGTCAGAGGGATATCGTGAGTTTTGTAAATAAATGTTACACAATCTTTTAACCATTTAGCCAATGTGACCTTAGAAACAGCACATCCAAGTCTAGGATCAGAATAGGCCATGAACAGCTGATCTGATTTGCGAGAAGCCTTAGTTCTGTCCAGATAGAAAAAGTTGCCTGTGAATGTCAAGGGTATGTAGGCAATACTCTCCTCTGTTGGAATGATTGGGAAAGAAAACTGGCAATTCAATGGATTGGTTAATGAACAATTCAGAGATCACTTTTGGCAGGAAGGATTAGTTCTTAATGACACTATGAAAGATTAAGTAAGGCTGTCTGATGCACAGAGCTTGAAGTTCAGATACGCGTCTGGAAGAAGTAATGGCGACCAAGAACAAAGTTTGCAAAAAAAGAAACTTGAGGTCGCATGAAAAAGCTGGTTCAAAAGGAACCGTAGTCAACGCTGCAAGACTAAAGACAGATCCATGGCTGGCTAGGTTCTGTAAAAGGGGGTTTCAAATGATTTACGCCTTTTAGAAAAGTCTTGCATAATTTGTGTGACATAAGTGAAGAGTCATGGATACCATTGTGAAAATTAGATATCTTGGTCAAATGAACTCTAATGGTAGAAGCAGATAGGCCAGATTGGGATAAACTGGACAGGTAACTCCAGTACTACAGGCACTAATGCTGAAAAAGGGTCTCTCTCTTTCCTTCAGCCAAATGGTTAACATTTTCCACTTGCTGAGATAAGTAGTTCTGGTGGAAGACTTATGAGACGCAATAAAAATGTCATGTACTGGGGAAGAAAGATCAGTCTGGCAATCACGAAGTGGAGGAGCCAAGCTGTGAGCTTCAGGCTGTTCAGGCTGGGTTGAATCACATTCTGTGGATGGGAGATCAAATCCAGAGTTGGATCAAGAATCCATGGTCGATCTAGCAGGTGAGGCTATAAGAAGGGGAACCAAATTTGCAGAGGCCAATATGGCGCAATGAGGATACTTTTTCTTCAACCGGCAGGCTTTCTTCAGAAACTGGGGAATGAGAGGAAGAGGGGGAAAGGCACAGAGCAGACCCAAGGGCCAATGGTGGACTAGTGTGTCCCTGGGGGACTGTCCCCAAGGGGGAATCGGGGTGAAGTAATTGCTGCACTTGTAGTTGGTTGGGGATGCAAAAAAAGTCACAGCAAGGGAAACCCCAGCGGTTGAAAATCTCCACCACTATAAGAGGATTCAGAGACCACTCGTGTGGTTGCAGAATGCACCTGCTCAGTCTATCACGTTGGAACTCCTGGGAAATGTGCGTTACTAAAAGAAAGGGGATGGTAGCTATCGCCAATTGCCATATCCTCGTGGCCTCCCGACAAGGTGGGTAGGATTTGGTTCTGCCTTGTTTGTTGATGTACTAGACTACAGCCATGTTGTCCAATTGTATTGCAATAGTCCCTGACTGAAGGAGGGGATGAAATGCTTGCAACGCTAGAAGCACTGCCCTCAGTTCTAGGACATTTATATGCAGATGAGCCAATAGGTCCGACCACGTACCTTGGACAGTCTTCCCCTGAAAAAGCCCCCCCCCCCACTCCATCAGGGAGGCATCCATGGTCACTGTGGTATTGGGCTGTTGGGGTGTGAAGGGGCGAGACCATTGTGACGGGTTCTGTGACATCCACTAAATTAAGTCTTGTTTGCATTTCTGAGTCACCCGAATCTGGGATGAGAGAGGAAACTGAAAAGGGTACCAACTGGGTGAGTAGTAACCATTGTAAAAGCCTCATGTGGAACTTCGAGAGGGGGTCAATGGTGATGGAAGCTGCCATGGAACCCAACAGCTGGAGAACAGAATGTGCTGTCTTTCCCTTGAGAGGCTGAGGGTGAGTACAAGTTGTTTTATCCTTAAGATTCTGTGCTCTGGGATCGATGCCATGCAGTTCTTTGTATCCAACTGGACCCCAATGAATTCTATGGATTGGGATGGGGATAGGTTGGATTTTTGCCAGTTTATAGTTATACCTTAACTTTCTGCGGTGTGAAGAGTGTATGCCAAGGCTTTTTCCAATAGATGTCTGGTGGGAGCAGTGATGAGCCAGTCGTATGAAAACACCCAGAATCCTTGCAGTTGCTGGTGAGCTGTGACAACTGCCATGCACTTGGCAAAAACTTTGGGGGCTGTAGAGAGTCCAAAGGGCAGTACTGTGAACTGGTAATGACTTGTTCCCACATGGAAGTGAAGGAATCTTCTCTATGGTCTGTCCACCTTTATGTGGTAGTACACATCTTGAAGATCAATAGAGCACATCCAATCATCTGCCTCCAATAATGGGAGGATAGACTGTATTGTGACCATCCAGAATTTCTGTACTTATACGAATTTGTTTATTACACAGATCCAAAATTGGTCCCCAGTCTTTTGGCACTAAAAATAATCTTGAGTAGAATCTGGATCCTATCTGGTCTGGTGGGATTATATTGGATGACTTTCTTAGCTTTGAAATCTCTAATGCTGCTTCTACCCTTTGACTGGGTGGAACGTCTGGTAAGCTCCATAGTGGGGCGAGACAAAGATTGAAGGGAGTATGATGACCTCTGGTTATTATCTCTCGTACCCAAGAATCGGGTGGTAATGGTTAGCCAGGCAAAAGGGTACAAGGAGAAATGACCCCCAACTGCTTCCAGAGGAAAGCAGTTGGGCCGCTCTTCAGGAGCGCTGATAGGACTGGCCAGAGAAAGAATTTCTGGAACCCTTGTTATGCAGACTTCCTCTGCCCAGAAAGGGGAGTCTTCCATACAAGTTTCCCCCTCTGCCTCTAGGGGAAAACTCAGCTTGTGTCACGGAAAGAACCAGGAGACTTTTTGTGCCACATCTTCCCACTATTTGGTTTCTAGAAAGCCCGTTGAGGGGAAGAATAGCAGACACCCACGGCAGAAAGGGTTTTACCGTCCTGTTCATACCTAGCCAGTGTGTCTTTAACCTTGGGTCCATATGAAGAGGAGGCTTCAATGGGAGCATTCAGAAAGGAAACCTTGAAAGTTTCTGAAAAATCACACAAGCGCATCCAGGCATGCCGTGTCATGACTATGCCTGCACCCTGCTGCTACTCCTGATGCGTAAGAAATCAAGACGCATGGAGGAGTTAGAAATTGATTCAAGGGTGGCTGTGAGGCCACTTTGTCCCGGACCTCAGACACAGCTCCGGCCAAGGTTTCAGAGAGCTCAGAAATTAAGTCTTTGAAGCCTGGTAAAATGTGCCATATAATTCAGGGATCTGACAGCAAAGGTCACTGATGCAAAGGTACGCTTCCCTAACTTGTCCAGTGCCTGGTACTCTTTGTTGGGTGGGTGGACAGTCTGGCTTTCTTCCACCAGATCCTTCTTTGTTGCGGCCGCCACCACCAAGGCTTCTACAGGAAGACCTTTGGACCAGTGAGGCTCACTATCTGGAGGGAACAGGATTCTATCTGACCTGCAGGGAATGGCATCAATGGTATCAGGAGTCTTCCATATATGCTGCACGATGAGCTGGACAAGGTTATCGGCAGATGGAGTAACCCAAGAGGTAGGGGGCAGAGCAACAAAAGGCCTGCAGGAACAGACTCTTCAGAGGTCGGGTTAGAGGGCTGCCAATCACCTACCTGCTTAAGTACTTCGAGGATATCTCCAGAGGATTCCTCAGAGGGTGACCAAGGGCACCCTTCCCCATCAAAGTCCAGGTCTTCCATGAGGGACTCTTCTGGGGAGTCCATGTGCTTCCTCTTACACAAACTCTTGCGATCAACTTCCTCAGGGGGATAATCTGGAGAAGATGGCACAAAAGGGGCCTCCAGTGGGAGTTTGTCCTGAGGCCCTTGTACCCAGTGTCCCCCAGAGGTGCCTTGTGGAAACTGTGGTCCAGAGGAGGACAGGGGCACTGATAGCACAGGATCACCAACAGACACCAGAGCTTACTCCATGAGTTGGAAGGCTGGTCCACCCGAGGAAGTCACACCCCGCTCAAGCAAATGAACCAGACTCAGAGTCCCTGGAAGGCTGTGAAAAACAGGGGTATGTATGTCACAGCTAGCATCCAGAGCAGTGACTGGTGTAACACGTCTCCTGCCACAAAGGCAACTGCCACTCCTTAGTGAGGTCCATGAAAGGAGCCGAAGTGAGGGAAGTCTGTGCTACAGCAGGGGGCTTCAAAGGCAATGGAGGAGAATAAGTAGGAGTCCTTGGAGAAGGGTGATCACCTCCAAAGGAAGAGTAGTTCCTAGAGGGTTGGATACCTCTGACCAAAAGCAATTGATCCACAAGGTGCACCACATCATATTCCAAGAGGCTTCTAGTGGATCTCAGACATAGCTGAAGGGGAGTCGGGTCTATCCAAGGATGCAGGAAACTCATTGCCCACAAAGGGGTCTTTGGACAGTGCTAAAATAGGCGACTGCACCAAAAACAATGGAGCCGTTAAGGTTTGTACTACTGGTGTCTGCAGAGATAATCCTCGGTGCCGAAGATGAGGTTTGCACCGACGAGGTCGGTGCCGAAAGAGTGTGCGGAAAAAAGGGGGTCAGTACAGAAAGAATAGTTGGTGCCATGAAAATAGTACGAGTCAAAGCAGGAGCGGTCGAACAGTCATCGATGCCGGACAGGTCTGCATAGAGGAAAAGGTCGGTGCCGTTAAGGTAGTCTGAACCGAGGGGCCCCTCAGTTCTGATGAGGTATAGGGCACAAAACTCTTTGCCGAAGTAACTGTAGGTGCCGGAGGCTTCAGTGCCGATGATCTAGGCACCGAAAGCCTCTGGGCTGAGGAAGTCAAATCCGAACTAGAAAGTTTGGCCTTCTTAGGTCTCGGTTCCTGGTCGTCCCCAGCAGGAGACGGGAGAGACTTGGCCTTCTTGTGTTAATCTCTTTTCTTATGGGAACTAGGAGGGGTTGAAGCCTCTAACCCAGAAATAGCCACTGAAAAGGAAGATTTAAGTAGTCCCTATAAAATCAGTTTATTATTCTTTTACACCAAAGTCCTGTTTGAAAAACTGGCACAAATCCCACAAGGCGTGTCAGTCAAGTGAGGCACACCCAAACAGTAAACACAACGCATGTGCATCCGAAATAGGCAATTTATGCCCACAATCCATACATCTTTTAAATCCCAGACCACCTTTTTTCTCTGCCATGATAGGAGGAAGAAAAGGAAGGAAGAATGTACCAACAATGGTATGAGAAATACTCGAAGGTAAAGCAGGAAAGATTTTACCAACAATGGTAAAGGAGTTACCTCATGGTAAGAAGAAAGAAGGGCTAGGAAAAAAAAAAGGTTGCTAGATGCGATAGGGTAAGAGAGCTAAAAATCAGAACAGAGAATAACTGCAATATGATAAAATATTATCAAAGAAGTTTACTTAGCTCAAGAGAAGTGGCTTGACACGACTGAATGGCGACGTGGCAAATGAAATCTGGGGTAACAGGGAGAGGGGAATTGTGGGTAAGAGTTTAGCTCGAGAGCTTGTGGCTATCGCAAGCTTGGAAGATGCCCGGCTTGGTTCTGAGGTCGGACCCAATAACCCAGGCTTAAGAATGAACGAGGATTAACAATATCATATGTCCAAGTTACTACAGGATAGGCTATCAAACGTGCTTTCTGCTTTTGGAAGATAAATAAATAGTTAATTTATGTCCCTCTAGCACTGTCGCCCAACGATTTTTTTCTCCCCGGACCATCAACAAATCAAACTGTCTGGTAGTCTAGAAAAGCAATATGTACAAACTAGAGTATTCGGTTTCAAAACAAGAAACAGACCATCAGAGTGCATTAAATTGACTGATCAGCAAAAAGAAGGCATCACAATGGGGGGGGGGTGGTTCCTCATCTAACATGATGTCACAAAATGGGTGGGAAGTGGGCGAGGAAATGGGAGGCGAGGGGTGAAGCCTTGGTCTGGTTTTTGCCACAACAAATGTGGCAACCTTATGTCCCTCCCCTCCTCCAAGTCTAAGGATGTGATGTTGACATTAAGGGTGAAATTCTTATTCCTGTATCAGGTCTATTTTTGGAGACCATCTTTGAAATCTTTGACATAATATTAAAGTAATTATGCCACCCAGTTTGAAATCAGTTTGATTACTTCTAGACCATTTCTCCCTTTTATATCCAAGTATAGGTGAAAAAGTAATCTCAGTACACATTCTTCTTTTTGGACTTATCAGTTGTTTTGAAGTGCCACTCGTACTATTTTCATCTCAGTACACAACCTTGTGCAGCACCATTGGTAACAGCTGCAGGTAACGGGTAACTCCCACATCGACTTGTGTGTCCTTTTGCTTAACTGTATTATATATGTATTGCTATTTAATACTTCAATTTGTAAATTCCCTTACAGAAAACACCGCCAAATCTTTGCTGGAGGAGAATAAAACTAACTATGGCCCAGGTGACATGGCTTCAGTTAGTGGCATGTGTGTGATAGGCACGGCAGTGGAGGACTGGCAGGCCAATCCTGACAGAAGGTTGGGATAGTCTGCCATGTACTGTTACAGTCCACTGAATGAGGGGGATGATGAGAACAAGTGGCCTAGGGACAGACAGATGCAACAAGCCAAAACATGGTGGTAACCTAAAATGCAGCAGGTGTGCAGAAGCATCCACTCAAATGGAGGGCACGGTAGGTCTCCATAGTGACAGCTTGCACATCCCCTGCTCATGAGTAGGGTTAAGTCATTACCAAACATACTCATTGCCAGAATGCCAGTGAGGTTACAAAGTACGTTCATGGCCACCAGAATGACCCCACTCTAATCGGATAGCTCTTACTCCAACAAGTAACTGGAATAACTGGTGTAAAGGAACAAATGGACTAGGTCTGATTTTGGGGGGGGATATAGGCCTGATAGTTATCAGTCACAGAAGTAAAAAGCACACATTAAAAAATCATAGCAAGGCCAAGATAAGTAGCATGCACAGTCAAGCCCTTCAAGCGTTGCTGCTGTTAACTTTTCAGAGAATGACAACTTAATACTTTTCACTGCCTAGTAGGAAGAGGCACATTTTGTACATCAGGACAGGATTCATTGTGACTCTAGATTTTACACACAACACTGACCAAGCCAATGGGTTTACAACTTTGTGGATCTGATGGGAGTCCACTCCCTCATCCCCACCTTGTGTACCAGCTCTTATGTTCACAGGCAAGTATTAGTCAGGTTGCCATTGTGGGCCATCTTAAACCTACCTAATTTCCCTTTTGGAGCTTGATTTAACCTGCCCAATTTGGTGTTATACTGGCTTTACCCATCCCATGATTGATTATACATTACCTCTAATAAAAATAACTGGGATCATACCACAGAAAATCTAAGGGACCCATGTGTGGGATAAAACATTTAGGAGTTTCCTCTCTCCATTAGTGGTACAGGAAGCAGCCTTGGGGTAAATTTTCTATTACACCTCCACAGATCTATATTTCACTTGAATATAGACCGGGATGACCTTTGTTTTACATGGATGGGGAATCTGTTCCAAAGCAGAGTTATCCTTTGAGAAATACCTGTTCCTCAAAACCGTTCTAGACATTGCAGAACAGGTTTAGATCACTGGATTGAGCATTTCTGATGCCATTGGACTTACTGATGTGTAGTAGATCCAATCAGTATTGGGTTGGAGGATGCCTTGTATGCCAAACACAGGTCACCTCTTAGCATGTCTGTAGGATACAGAGTATAGTGACAGGGTTTTGAGGCAGTCCATGAAGGACCTATTGTTTAGGCTCAAAACAAACAGTGACCAAACAAGGGTAAAACTAAGAATAAAACAAATAATCCCAACAACCAGCTGAACACACTTTCTTTATAAAGTGGCATGTGTGCCACCAGCTTTATTCTTCACACACAATGTGATAGGGGAGGTGATAAAATTTGGTGGAAAATAAAGAACTTGGGTGGCAGCTTAGACTTAATGCTACATATCCACCAGGTTTAAATGAGGGTATCTCATTTATTTCAGCATTGAAACAGAGGGCCAAATGTTTAGTGATTTTTCATATAAATTCTTTACACAACTTTTTAATGGGGTTGGTATATCATTATATGACATGCATCATGAATTTTATGTTAATATGTATAGAATAAGATTTGATTTTAAAATGGGTTATCAAATGTATTTATGTAATAAGTTTTTTTAAAAATTCTAGGTACTATTTTAGTACATGTTTTGCATTTACATATTTAATGATATTTAAATTTTTACCTTTAGGATTGGTTAATACATGGATTGATGACACTATAAATGGTTAAATTTGTGTTGGGCTTCAGAGTCACTGGATAACTATTAGCGAAAGCGCTTAGTCGTTGGAACATTGTGTGAAGAATAAAGCCGGAGTGTTGTCAGCTGGTTGTTGGGATTATTAGTTTTATTCATATTGTTTAGGCAGTGTATCCATTTAGAAAGATCTCAGAGTGTTCCAAATGTTGCATGTGTCTGGTCAGATGCATGCCAAAGGGGGCATTATACTCAATGATTAGCTTAATGAAGGCAGAGTAAAGGGGGATAATGACATCTCTAGATCTAGCTGAAATTCTTTTGTTTATAAGCTGCACAATATAGAAGGGCTTTCTTATGGCAATAGACACATGCTGGTTGAAAGTTAGGTCACTCAACACAAGTTGGGATCAACCTTCTGGGGCACATTGTTCCTCAGATATAAAAAAGACTTCCCAAAGGATATGATAAAATCTTTCAATATTTAGTTTGTCCATGATTCTGCAATTTGTTTTAAGATCAGCCTTCCTGCAGGATTGTCAAGTCATTTGGAGATTCAATAAATGTTTCTAGCTTGTGGTCATCTGCAAACTTCACCAGCCACAGCCCTTTGGCATTGACTTTTACTTCAGAGAAGTAAATGCCATACAAGAGAGGTCTTTGCACCAAACCCTGGGGGACAATGGTGACTGCTCTTTGTGGCGGTAGCTTCCTCCTATTTTGATGTAGAGCATCCTGTGAGACAGCAAGCCAGTGGGTGGCATAGGGGTTACTCTCCGTTTTAGTTGTGTCAAGGCCTTTGCCAGGTAGAGGTATGAGATATGCGCAGTCACCTTCATCCATTGCTTTGGTGACCTTTTCAAAGACGTCTACCACATTAACCAAGCACTGCCTGCCACTGACTAATCCAAACTGTGATAGGTCCAGTGTTTGGAGGCTCCCTGTGCTCTTACTGATTAGTTCCATGAAAAATCTGTGGCTTTGTATAACAGGCTGATCAGATTTTTGGGGCTGTAATTCCCTGGATCTGTGGATGGTCCATTTATGCAGGGGAATGACTGAAACTGTTCTCCATTCACGTGGTACAAAACCTGGATGGAGGCAGGGGATTGAACTGTGCTTCATGCTATTCAAAATGCATCCAGGGATATTGTCAGGACATATCAATGTAGTAGTTTTAGCTTTTGATAGCATTTTCAGGACTTTGTCTTGTACCATAACGGGAGGGGAGTCATTTTCAGTTATATCTTGTGGGACAGACTGAGGAGAGAGTAGGGTAAAGTCTGAACTGAATTTACTGGCCAGTAGGCTACCCACATCCTCAACCTCAGTGTAGGTAACATCATTCACACAGCTCAGCCTCATTGCTGTGTTGCTCTTCTGAGATTATAAAGTAATCTAAAAAAGACCTTGTAATTTTGTTAATTTCAGTGACAAGGGCTATATCAGAGAATTGCTCTTACCTTTGGTCAAAATTCTTCCTTTTATTGTAAAGCTTGTTGATACTTTTGTTCCATCAAGGGGTTTCGGAGGTTCCATCTATGCAGCAGTTTACATGTTGGTATAATGTGGTGGTGTACATTTCCATGTATTCAGTAGAGGTAGCTGGGTTTGGTGGGGATTTGAAGCTTGCCAACGTATAACGTAAGAGCAAGTAGTTTGTCAGAGAAACTTCTAAAGTTACCTTGGGTGGAAGGGATCTGTGTTTTCAGTGTTACTTAGAAGGTGATGGCTTTATGGTCAGACTTGAGTAAAAGATGCGAGAGTGCAAGAGGTCCCCATATTGGCAAGGACAAGATCCAAGATTTTGCCCCCCACTAGTGCATCCTCCATCTACTTGTTCCAAGGAATTTGCATTGACAGTCCAAGAGACTCTGTGCTTGTACACTAGTGGTATTGATGCAGATTTCCAGGTCTGCCATTAGACAGTAGATCATCCAGGGAAATGTCAGTGGGTTTAATACAATGTTATTACAGTTCCCGCAGCAAGGCAAGGGTCATAGAGGGAGTTCTATAACTAGTTACTATATGGTATGGGACCTTTCTGATGGTTATTTGTATAGGAGAAATTCTAGTGCATCATGATGCTTTACCAGCCTTGAGGAGTCTCTTCTCAATAAAGATGGAGACACCTCCACCCTTTTTTTTCCTCCTGCGCAGTAGCTGGTCAAAGCTTGTGGAATGCATTATAGCCCCACATAGCTACAGTGCTCTCCTTTTTAAATCATGTCTCAGTCACCACACATCTACAGCCTCCAGGGTAAGGAGGGGTCATAAGGAGTGGTGTTTCCTGTTTAGGCTCCGAGCACTGATCAGTAACAACAAAACAAAGGTAAAGTTATTTTGGAAGGTTTATCAGATTGGCATTTGCCTTAAGGAATATTGGGGTGGACAATGTCCTTGCCAGTTATCGAAACCCTAGAGGTTACAGATGCAAGTCATCAGTGGTGAAGCAGCATGGTCCATCAATCACATTCTCCCAGGATGACAAATATTGCACCCCTTTTCAATGACAGCAAAATCTTAACCAATTACTCAATTTGCTTGGTCATATTATGGAATTATCCTTGGGGAAGGTAAAATGATGCTCAGTGTTAGGCTCATACTTGCATGGGACATAGTTTGACGGATCCATTATGCCTTAATATAGTTCAGGGAGGTAATATCAAGCAACTAACTACTCTCCTTGCTCAGCTTTGTAAGAGGTACATATATGCATGCCTAACAATCGAGTCATCTAGAGCTAGAATGTTTGGTTTAGTAGATTCCTGCCTTACAGACTCTGCAACTCTGACTTTGAACTCTATGGGGTAGTGGGCTTAACTTGCCTGTGTGCTTTGCATCCACATTGCATTTTGGCGGTCTTTGAGGTTTAGGCAAGTAAATCCATCATACACTGAAGTTCTAAAGATTATGGGCACTGATAGCCTTGGTAAGGTGTAGTGGGTGGAGTACTGCTGACAATTTTGGTGTCAGTTTACTGTGTGGGTGAGATTTTTGCCTTCAAGTACATTATATATGTACATCTCTCACTCACTGAATTATGCTGTTTGAGTAGATGACAGTGTAAGAATGGTCTTGTACTGACTGTGAAGGCTGCCAGCCTAGCTAGATAGAATTTTGTAGATAATTTTGTCATTTGTAAATATTAATATAAGCCACAGGCTTCTTCTCTTAAATGTAAGAAAATTATGTTAAATGTCAAAAATGTAACAGTGCACTCTGCTGGAAGAAAGCTGATCAGTTATACAATGCTTGACTTTTTGATCTCAAACTCAGCCGTGATGTCTGGATCAGCAGATTCTATTGTTTTGAGACCAGAGAGAATTGCTAGATTTTACATATATAATGTCCAATTGCTATGGTTTCCTGACCAGGTGCAAGATCAAAGATATGTTAAACTCTGTTTCTGTTAACCTGGAAACCAAAGAATGATGTAATCTAAAATGAGTTGGCAGTGATGTATTATCAATTTAAAAAACTCTCAGAGAAAGAGAGAGAGCATTATGGATTTCGTCTAAAGCAGACAACTCACCAGTACTCTGCTTTTGCTCTATATGCAAGTTTATTTAAAACTAATTATTTTCCATCTTTCCTAAGAGCAATCACAGTTTAGTCTAGCTGTTTTTCTATATTTCTATCAGAACTATTCTACAGTTTTAAGCATTTTCTTGTGATGTCTGAACTCTTGACTAGCACTGTCTAGTAAGAAATATTGTCGTGTTTTATTACTTATTAAATATTTTTAAACACTTCAACTGTGGCTGTTGTGATAATTTAAGCTCTAGAGTACATTGCATGCATATAGTAATACTGTACAATGCCACTCCACTAGTCTTACTGCTCATTTGCACTTACTATTTGGATATCAGTAATATTACACAGTGAAATTGGTCACCCTTTGGGAAGGGCCTTAGAGTAGCTGATAAGTAAGGGTCCTGGTGGCAGTGATTTGTACCTTATAGTCTGGAGAGAAGGGGCACAGCTAGTGAACCTGTGCCAGCCTTCCCCAATAGTGTCTGTTTGTATACAACTCTTATCTCAAAGCGTGTGTGTGTTTGTCAGATACTTGGGCAGGGACATGAAGCACTGGTTGGACAGTGTGTGCTAGGAGGACTTGGCTTGGGACCCTGGCTAAGGACCCAATTCTATAGCTGTGCCAGTGGGGAGCCTTATTGGGGCTCTGGAGAGAAAGGGAGAAACCAGCCCCAGACTGACTGATCTATGTGTGCTCTTAAGGGAAATTGTACTTTACTGTGTATGTATTGGATATCCTTACCAACGTGGACGCCCCTCACTGGTGTTAGTGGTGAGGAGTGAGACTCCTTGATTACTGGGTCCATGCATGGGTATCGCATTTTAATTGGTTGGCAGTGGTGGGATATCCACACCACATATTAATTGGTAAACTGGCTTGTAGTGGTAGTGTGGATACTGAATTCCTGTAGCTTGTGTACAGTGATCTCTGAAGGTGTTTTTGTACTCTAAGTCAGCAATGCAGTGAATATTCAGAGTTCAGATCACAATTGTTTTATTTCTTTTGTTACCTTAGTCAGGGAGAGCAGGCAAGCATGTCAGCAGAGGAGTATGGCAAGCTGAAGGAGCCAATTGGCTGAGATGTGCCAGGCTAAAGGACTGGTGCATGGAACCTGACTAAGACTGACATGATTGCAGCTTTGGTCACAACAGCATCAGAAAACAGCAATCAGTCTGGCCATGGAGATGTACAACACTCAGAGAATGGACAGCTCAACCTTTCTGCAGAGGGCTTACAAATCCATCCGGAGCTAGAGAGACACGAGTTGGAGGCCAGGTATTTGGAAACAGAAGCAGCACAGAGACCGACATCTACAGGCTGAGGAGAATGAGAAACTGCTATGCCTAGAAGCTGGGGAGAAAGGCAGAAGCAGCACAAAAAGGAGATGCTGACTCTTCGCCAGACATATGGAGGTAATGGGGAAGGAAATAACCGCACCCCTGAAGCGCAAAAGGTCAGTAAATGTCTTCCGCAGTTTACAGAGAATTTTTGTAGTTTTATTCATATGTTTGAAAGGGTATGTAAACCATATGATGTTGGCCAAAGGCTCTGGGTATGTTTCCTGACCCCCTTACTCCACGGTAAACCTATAGCTGTGTTGTCTAAACTTTCTGATCATGACTTTATACTGCTATTAATAATGGTCTTCAAATTTTTTAAGCTAACACCTAAAGCTTATAGGAAAACGTTTAGTGAGCACAGACGCAAGGCATATGAATGTGTGTGAATATGTTGCTGAACTGAGCACTTATTTTCATAGGTGGGTGAGTGGATGTCAAGTCACCACTTTTGAAGGGCTGGCAGACCTTTTGGTGAGGGAACAAGCCCTTATCACTTTGCCTGAGGACATGAGTATCCGGTTAGCTGATTGACAATGTGCTACTTCAGATGAGTTGCCGAAGAAAGGAGACCTATACCTAGCAAGCAGGGCATCCCTGCTCAGGAAAGGGACCCCCAGTACTGCTCATGGGTCTAAAGGAACCCATGGTGGACAGCTCAGACTGCCCCAACAGAATCTGCCAGTAGTAGGGGAAGCCACTAGTCCAGGAACAAGTCTAGGACCTATGGTTAAATGTTTTGAATGCAACCAGTCGGGCCATGTGGCATATAGATGTCCACGGAAGCAAGGTGGGGAACAAAAGGTGAGGGAGCCAGTAAGTGGGAAAGACAAAATGCCAATAGTAGGTTGTCTTGAGACAGGAAGGGTGCCAAACTACCACAAGAGGTTAGATCCTATTGTAGTGAATGGCAAAGAGGCCATTGCCAAGAGACAGATAGCCTCGGACAACCATTGTAAAGCCTACAATGGTTATAGAGGAGCACTACTTGCCTGGGCAGTCTACTCCAGTCAGAGCTTTAGGAGGGACCACATTCCAAATACCTTTGGCTAAGGTTCACCTTGACTGGGAAGGTAGAAAAGGAAACCACAAGTAGGTGTGCTTGAGGATATCCCTGCAGATGTCCTGATAGGAAATGATTTTGATAAGGCAGTACCATATGTTTGTGCAGTTACACGCAGTCAGGCTTGGAGACTAGCATGTGGGTCTGATAGCCTGGGGGAAACCCAGGCAGTCTGCATACTTGCAGCCAGGACTGGTGAGTTGGTTACTACAGGGAGAGCGCTACCATGTAGCAGTCAGACTGAAAATGAGCCACAGCTGCTTGTGGATACTGATGTTCCCTTGGAAAGAGTGACTGCAAAGGTAGAGTAGTAGTACCCAGGCTGACAAGTGAGGCACCGCTGTCAGAGAATGACAGACTTCCTGTGGAAGGGGAGCTGGGAAGGATTACAAAGAGAGTTGAGACAGGCTCAACTCTCAGACCCCTCATTGCAAGGCCTGAGTAGGTAGCTAGTGAGGCACCCGATTCTCAAGGGAAGGGGGAATCTGTACACTGGGACAAGGTTACTGTATAGAGAGTGGACTCCTGACGGAGGGATAGAAGGTGAGAGGGCACAGCAGTTGGTAGCACCTAGGTGCTACCATCTGACACTTCTAGCCATATCCCATGATATTCCCTTTGCAGGTCATAAAACATACAAAGAGACATAATGCAGTTCTATTGGCCTGGAATTTCCAGAGATCTAACAGGGTAATGCAGGACCTGTGAGCAGTGCCAAAAGGTAGGCAAGAAAGGAGACAAGGTGAGAGCTCAGTTGATGCCTCTGCCTGTGATTGAGGAGCCATTTCAGATGGCAGCTATGGATATTGTGGGGCCTCTGAGTACCCCAAGTTCCAAAGAGAAAAAGTATATCCTAGTGGTGGTAGTAGATTATACTACAAGTTACCCTGAGGCCGTGGCTTTGTTCTCCACTGAGGCAGAAAAGGTTGCAAATGCTTTGTTAGAGATTTTCAGCAAGGTAGGTTTTCCAAAACAAAGACTGACTGACAGAGGTGCCAATTTCATGTCAGACCTGCTGGCTTGTCTGTGGAAGTACTGTGGGGTGAAGCACCTGATGACCACCCTCTACCATCCCCAGACTAATGGTCTTTTTAAGAGGTTAAACTCTACAAACAAGTCCATGCTACAGGCATTTGCAGACCAGTTTAAGAGGAAGCGGGACAAATATCTGCCCCATCTGTTTGCTTAGAGAGGTTCCCCAGGAATCCACAGGTTTTTCACCGTTTGAGCCGCTGTATGGGCATAGGGTGAGGGGACCTCTAGATTCAATTTGTGATGAATGGGAAGGTCAATGTGATTCCACAAAGTCTGTTGTGGCATAGGTCCTAAACCTCAGGACAAGGCTCAGGGAACACATGGGCTTGGCCCATGAGAACCTGGCAGAAGCCCAACAACTGAAAAAGGTATAGTATGACAGGAATGCTTGAGCTAGAGAGTATGCTGCAGAGCAGCAGGCAATGGTTCTCATTCTGGTCAGACAACAAGCTGCAAGCAGATTGGGAGGGGCCCTACAATCTGGTAAAAAATGTTAACTACATGGTGGAACTGCTAGGCAGGGGCACAAACTATCATGTTAATATGATGAAACCTTACCATGATAGGGAGGCCCCTGTGCTGAGTATTTGTAGTGGATTGCAGGAGTCGACTGAGGGAGATCTGGTGACTGATATCCTCAGTGAGGCTCGGACAGACATCTCAGTGGAAGGGGTACCAATGTTCTAGCAGCTATCTCCTACCCAGGTTTGAGAAATCAGAGCAGTGTTACAGGAGTTTAGGGACATGTTTACTGGGAAACCAGGGTGCACTCACCTGCGGCAGCACCAGGTGGATACAGGACCTCAAAGGCCCATTAAGCAGGCCCCTTACAGAGTGTCTGAGTCAGAATCAGAGGGAGGAGATACAGGAAATGTTGGAAATGGGGGTAATTCAAGAGTCCAACAGTCCCTGGGCCTCCCCAGTGGTGCTAGTGCCAAAGAATTATGGCAGCACCAGGTTCTGTGTGAACTACAGGAACTTAAATAGTCACACTGAGTCAGATGCTTACCCCATGCCTAGGACAGATGAGGCCCTAGAGCAGGTGGGTGGGGCTAAGTATCTTACCACCATTGATCTTACCAAGGGTTATTGGCAGGTGCCCTCGACTCCTCTGCTAGAGGCAAGCCTTTGACTCCTTTTCGCTTACAAGAGTTCACAAAAATGCCCTTTGGGATGAAAAATGCCCCAGCGACTTTCCAGAGGCTGGTAGATCATATCCTAGCAGGAGGGGTTGCCCTTGCTTACCTTGCTATTGCCATTTACAGCCATTCCTGGCAAGAGCACCTTCAACATGTCAGAGAAGTGGCTGGGCAGACTACAGAGAGCAGGGTTGACCATTAAGCCAAGCAAATGTCAAGTAGGTATGGCAGATGTCTCCTACCTGGGACAGTGGCAAAATCAGGCCAGAGCCTGCCAAAGTGGAAGCCATTTAGGCACGGCATGCACCAGTTACCAAAAAGCAGGCAAGGGCATTCTTAGGGACAGCAGGGTACCACAGAAAGTTTGTCCCCAGTTATAGTACCATAGCTGCTCCTCTCACAGACCTGACAAGGAAGAACAGGCCAGATAAGGTAGTGTGGACCACTATGTGAGCAGGCATTCCAGAAGCTTAAAGAAGCTTTGGAGGACCCCCCTGTGTTAGCCAGTCCAGATTACAGCAAAGAATTTGTTGTGCAGGTGGATGCTTTGAACCATGGGATAGGGGCTGTATTTAGCCAGATTTCTTTAGAGGGAGAAGAGCACCCAGTTTATCTTAGGCTTCAACCCAGGGAGGAATGCTATGCAACTGTAGAAAAGGAATGTCTAGCCATAGTGTGGGCACTGCAGAAACTTCAGCCTTGTCTGTATGGAAAAAAAATCACTGTAGTTACAGTGCACAATTACACCGAGCCAGCCAGCAAAATGCCAAGTTGCTAAGATGGAACCTAGGGTTGCAAGAATACGACATGTCAGTGCAGCACTGCATTGGGATTAGCAATGCCAATGCAGATGGGCCCTCAAGACAGGAAATGGGATAAGGTATACTTAGACGTAAGCCTCTCAAGCAAAGTTTCTCAAGGGCCACTTGAAAACTAGCTTGAGTTCTCCTGGGGGGGGGGGGGGATTTGTGAAAGCTGCCAGCCTTGCTAGATACAATTTTGTAGATATTTACAAATGACAAAATTAATATAAGCTAAAGGCTTCTTCCCTTGAATGTAAGAAAATAGTGTTAAATGTTGAACGTCAAAAATGTAATAGTGCACTCTGCTGGAAGAAAGCTGATAAGTCAATCATTGTATGACTTATTTCAAACTCGGAGCTGTGATGTTGGATCAGCAGATTCTACGGTTTTGAGACCAGAGTTACTTGTTAGATTTTACATACATAATATCTTTAATTGCTGTGGTTTCCTGACCAGGTGCAAGATCAAAGATGTGTTACTCTGTTTCTGTTAGCCTGGGAACCAGAGAAGAATGATGTAATCTAAAATGAGTCAGCAGTGATGTATTATCAATTTAAGATAGAGAGCGAGCATTTTGGATTTTGTCTACAGCTGACAACCCACCAGTACTCCTGCTTTTGCTCTATATGCAAGTTTATTTAAAACTGTGATTGCTCTTAGGAAAAGATAGAAAATAGTATGTTTAGTCTAGCTGTTTTTTATATTTATGTCAGAACTATTCTACAGTATTTTAAGTATTCTCCTGTGATGTCTGAACTCTTGGCTAGCACTGTGTAATTAGTATTGTCTTATTTATTAAAAGTTTTTAAAACCACTGTGGCTGTTGTGTAGAGATAATTTAAGCTCTATTATTATATTGCATGTATATACTGATACTGTACAAAGTCACTCCAATAGTCTTGCTGCTCAGTTGCACTTACTATTCGGATATCAGTAATATTACACAGTGAAATTGGTCACCCTTTGGTAAGGGCCTTAGAGTAGCTCATAAGCAAGGGTCCTGGTGGCAGTGATGTCTACCTTATAGTCTGGAGAGAAGGGGCACAGCTAGTGAACCTGTGCCAGCATTACCCAGGATGTGTGTGTTTGTATACAACTCTTATCTCAAAGTGCGCGTCAGCTACTGGGCAGGGACACGAAACACTGGTTGGACAGAAGAGTGCTAGGAGGACCTGGCCTGGGACCCTGGCTAAGGTCCTCACTCTATAGCTGTGCCAGTGGGGAGTCTTATTGGGGATCCTGAGAGAAAGGGAGAAACCAGCCCCAGACTGATTAACCTCTTTGTTCTCTTAAGGGAAATTGTACTTTACTGTGCATTTGATATCCTTACCATTGTGGACACCCCTCACTGATGTTAGTGGTGACGATTGAGGCGCCTTGATTACTGCATCAGTGCACGGGCGTCACACTGACCATCTCAAAATACCTCTCAGTCAGGCTAGCTAGAGAAGTTGTGGGGAACTGCTGTTCCATGGATTTGACGGGAATGACTCTGGTGGGGTAAGGGTGAATACTACTACTTGGAGTTCAGCTGGTTTAAGATACTGTTTACGTGAACTTGCTTCCAAGAGATGGGGAAATGCCTATTTGTACTGCAGCTCAATGTATGTTTATTTGTGCTTGTCACAAGTTATTTGAACCTCAGACCTTTATTTCAAAGGCTGTACAGATTGTTTTGCAACTCTTAGAGGGAAAAAATCTTGGGCACACAGCCCACTATAGAATGTCCAACAGCGGTGGTGCTTTTAAAGAGACCTTCATGCTTCTCATTCTTGAATAAAAGACCTTCAATGGGTGTAGCTTTGTGCTGGTTTTAGCAGACTAGCTAGAGGGGGATCCAGTCAAATAAAGCAGATGGTTTGAGAGCATGCATCAAGTCACAATTCTTAGTCCTGCAACTCTAAACTACAGGTCAATGACCCCAGGGTAGGTAAGACTAAGAAACGTTAGCTTTTACAGTGGGGACAGGGAAACATTGTAATTAGTATAACTGTAATGAGCAGCAGGGAGAGCAGTGATTAATGCATCTGTAGGGTCTGCAGCAAACAAAACACAGTAGCAGTGTAACAAATGGGCACTGGAATACAACTTTAAGCAGGCAATTAAGTAGAATATAATACTCTAGCAGCAAACTGGAACACTTGTAGATGCACAGATCATGCATCAAAAACTACAGTATTGCCACTATTGCAATCCAAAGCAGACTAGGCAGAGATTTACCAGTAGTACAGCTTTTGAAAAAAAAAAATACAATAATAAATGAATGAGGCTCAGATCCTGCAATAGTTCACAATTCTTCCAAAACTAGGAATGAAACTACAAGCCTATGATCCCAAACCAAGTTCATAATATAAACAGCTAGCTTTCACAAGCAATTCTTCTAATGGAGATAGAAGTGCAGTACAAATGTATAAACAATGCTCAGATCTTGCAGTAATTCACAATCCTCCCACAATTTCAAATGAAGCTAAAAAAACTAAGGTCCCAGAACAAGAAAAAATGAAAACATGGAAAAGGCAGAAAAGTTTTTTTTAAAACGGTCATCACCACACAAGTCATCACAAGAGCAACTGTAAATATTTAGGCAGAACTGCACTAGCTTTTCTTCCCTTTTTGATGAAAGCTCATTTCTTACAACTCAGGGATTTCCATGCTTCAGTCTTGAAAAGTAGCAAAACAGCCTGTCAATATGGATTCTGTATAAAAAAAACAACCAGGTGTGCTGCCAGCCCCAAATAACTTGAGGGTTTAATCTTTACTTTTGGCAGCAGCTGTATGTAGTTATAGAAGGGAGGTCTTCCCCTCATTTCTATTGCACAACATAAATCTTTTTGTTTATAAGTGGATACTAGGCTAACCACCACTAGAGCAGTTATAATCCTAGCTGTGTAACCCCAATGTGTATTCAAGCACACACACTCCTTACCAAAAGGTAACCCCATTTTGACAGTATGGATGGTATATCATAAAAGGCCAAAAATCTTGCCTGAAGGTTAAAGGTTTTAAAAATACAATATGCATCTAGTAAAAACCCACAGAAGGATGGGAACGAATATAGCGACTGAAATTATAAAGTTAAATTTAAGCAAGCCTACCAGCTGCTACAGTAGATGCATGCTCAAAGTAAAACAGTTTCAAACTAGAAAATGTTATTCTTGCTTTGGATGAAGGCAACATACGCACAACCACTGAGTGATAACTAGCTACACACAATATACAGAACTGAGCAGGCTCAGGAGCTAGCAACCCTTCAACAATTCTCTCGCCCATAAACCAACAGACTACCTAGAATGGTTTTGGCTCCCCATAGCACTGAACATGAAGTGGATGATCTGGAATGAATGAATTTGAATAAAGGCATGCCTTACAACATAAGAATGACAAAATACCCTTATAAGGGAAACTAGATACTTTTTTTCTGTACACCATCTTTTCATTTGACAGAATGTATAAATGAGGGAGGTTGAACAATTATTCTGTGGAAATATCTTAACTATTGTTCCAATAAAAAGGGAATGAACAATTGTGTAGATAACGTACCAAAATATTAGATGCTCAAATATATCACTGTTGCAATACTTCTTACTACAGGGACTCGGGAGCTAGGTATCCCTGTACATCCAACCCCAACTTCTAATTTGCATTTGCATACTGTTTTGTTCTGGTACATCCAAGTGTGCTAGTATAAGGACATATGCCTACACCATTTCAGAACTTACTTGCCAGAGTAAAAACATTTGAAGAGGTTACATTCCTTATTCAAACAGCTATAGCAGAAGAGACTCAAGGTTCATCCAAATCTGCTGTGATGATATCTACATCAATTTGCCTCTTCTGACATCACCCTCAAAAAGAAAGGTAGAAAGGGATGCGGAAGATGCTTTGCAAGAGTCTAGTGGTTGACTGGTCCAAGGATGCCAGATCAGGTGCAGCACCTTTGCAGACCCCAAATCAAATACCTCCTCATCCTCAGCCACCTGGTGAAGCCATTTTGGAAGCCATCAAACAAGGAAACCGGAAAAGCCAACCAGAATGATTCAATGCAGGATTTTTCTTCAGAGGTCCAAACACTGGGATATACTGAGGCATGTGTGCTCATATCCAAGCAGAAAGACAGAATCCCAGCTACTCTTTTTACAGCATCAGTCAAGGATTATGATGTGGAAGGCTGATATTTCCAGACAATACGACTTTCATGGTTGACATAACTGAAAAAAAGAAACTATATTTCTCCACTTTCATGCCTCCCAGCAAACACCTTCCAAATGAGTGCCCAGTGAGAGTCTTCAGCTTCTACCAGTCTCTCCCAGGATCCCCCTGAACAATGGTTCAGCCTGATCCAGGGATTTCTGAAAGCTCTAGACTCTGCAGCTAGGCATTGAACCTTTGGTGTCAGAAGTCCCCTCTGCTAAAAGGAAGAAAACCACCTGTGTTAAGGCTCATTACTGTAAAGGGTAAAATTAAATTACACTTCCCAGAATCATAACCTAAAAGAGAATACACCACCACCAAAACCCATCTGGTTCCCCAGCTCAGGAGAACTCCTCTGGAGAAATTCCTTCCAGAATGAAGGTATTTCTTCAAACGGGAAGGCACAAGCTTCTGAAACTCAAAGACTGACCTTGTGTGGGAAGAGACTAAAGATTATACAAAAACTTAGAAACTGGAAGCACTTGCTTATGGATATGGATACCAAGATACAACCATTAAAATGTTTTAGTACCTTTAGTTTTATACACAGGTCAGGCATATTTCAACCAGAGGATAAATTGTGGATAGTAATAGAGAGTTGAAGGATTTATTTGGGAGGGAAGAGGGCAAGAGTCAAGTGGCATAATTTGATCCTCCTGAAAGAACAAGGTGGTTTAGGATTAAGTGATTTGAAGGGGATATTTTAGAGCTACACATTTAAGGCTTTTACACAACACAAGCAGAAACTACAATTCAAAGTGGAAAGGTATGACAAAGCGGGGGGGGGGGTAATTCAAGAAATAAGGAAAGAATGGGATTCTTGATGCAGATCCTTAAGGAGAACAGTCAAAGAATATTCAATTCATAAAGTAGCAGAAACTATACCAACAAAGCCAACACATGAATGGAGAAAGGGGATTCGACCAATAGGGATGGCTGCAATTAGGAGTACAGAAAACAGACAGCAAGGGGGCTGGAATTTACTGAAGGAAGATGGCAAAGGACCCACGGTATTGAAAACAAGAGAGGTAAAGGTAATAGAATGGGGAGACACTAAGATGACATTTGGGACTGCAGGTTAGTGATTCTCTGCAAGGGACAGGTGAATCACAAAATACCTGCACTGGTTGAGTTTTTAGTTAAATATATAATAGAAGCTGCTGTTAAAAAGGGATTAGTAGCATATAGAACATATTGCAATACAGCTACATGGACCATAAGACTGGAAGAGATTAGATATGCAACTCACAAAGAAAACAATTGAAGGACATGTGCATGGCTCCCAAATATACAACAAAGTACAGAAAATTTAGGATTTTTGCTTAGAAGTGTTTGCCTAGACACTTATAACCCCAGCAGACTTCAAAAGAATTTTTCCTCCGGTAGATGACAAATGGTTGAGGTGTGATGGGGAAGAGGTAATTGGGAATAATTAGTTATGCACTTAACCATAATTTGATATCCGTGTTGTCCTCATTCTGCTTCACATACGAGTCTGAGCTGAACCTCGGATCCGGCTTGGCCACCTCCCACAGACTACAACTTCCAGGTTCAAACTCCTCCCCTACCCATAATCCTCTAAATCTCACCCAACCTCCTCAAATAGAGGTTGCTTCCCCCAAAGCCAAGGAAGAAAGCTGACCAGGAGCTCAATCTGGGACCAGGGTTCTGACAAAGGCCATCAAAAGCCCCTCACAGCATATCCAATAGGAGAGGGATGGTTGGGTGTTAAGGTAAGCCGAATGAGAAGAGGACAACACAGATATCAAGCTACGGTAAGTACATAAATAAAATCTGATGTTGTCCCTCTCATTCTGCTTCATGTACATGTCAGTCCCATCTACAAAATTTCTTGGGAAGCCTCAAAGAAGGATATGCTGGAGCACTGATGAACCAAAGGATGTCCTGCTCCTGGACATGACATACAATTTATAATGGGACAAAGGTGAGAGTCAGACCAAGTGGCTGCAGCACAAATGTTATCAATGGGAATCTAAGAAAAAGCAGCAGAAGTAGGAACAGATCTTGTAGAGTGAGCTTTTGGAGGACCTGGCAACTACCAACCATTTTTTTCATAAACAAAGGCAATGCAGTTAGTAATCCACTTTGCAATTATCACTTTAGAAAACAGCTCGACCCCTACAGTTAGGGGGGAAAAACAAGCTGTTCAGACTTCCTGAACTGCTTTGTCCTATGGACGTAGAACTTTGTTAGAATAATTAGGAAAGAACACCGGTAATTGAATACATTGGATGATATTGTTAAGATGTAGCCACCTTCGGCATGAAAGATGGATAGTTTGAAGAGAGATGCCCTATCCTTGTGTAAAATGATGCAAGGATATTTGGAAGAAAGTGCTTGCAGCTTGGTAATCCTTTTTGCTGATGTAATGGCAACAAGAAAAGTGGATTTCCAAGACAAAAACTTAAAGATATAATCCTTAGCCGGCTCAAAGGGACTCCAGGTTAAGGCTAGCAGAACCAGGGTAAGATCCTATGGAGGCATAGGATCTTTAATAAGGTGGCCTCAAAATGAAAAATCCATTTCATGAAGGCTTTACATAACCTAGCAGAAGCAATACATCCTGAAGGCAATCGAATGAAAGTTGGAAACAGGTGCTAACTGAAGTTTAGTGGTAGCAAAACTAGAACCTTGCTTATATAAAGATCCCAAAAATTATAGAATAGAGGGAATCAGAGCTGAATAGGGATCATTGCTGCTGTTGATTGCCCAAATGGAGCAGCTCTTCCACTTCTTGTATACCTTCTTAGTAGATCGTTTGAGAGGCCAAAAGTATAGCTGTGACCAGAGAGGAAAACCTGGGTCCTCTAGCAATCATAAGAACTGGAGAAACCATGCGGTCAACTTGAGCACGTGGAAATTGGGGTGGCATCCTAATATTGGTGAGAAAGGTTTGGGTTTCAGCATCCATGAAGGATGTTTCAGATGAGACCAGAGGAAGGGGAACCACACCTGATGAGGCCAGATGGGGGCAATGAGGATTACCGAGATCTTCAACCATTTGGCTTTCTGAAGAAATCTTGGGATCAAAGGAAGAAGACAGAGGAGTCCTGGGGGCCAATCGTGGACCAGAGCATCCCTCGGGGAGCCCCCTCAAAGGGGAATGAGGTCACAGCAGGGAAGACCCCAACAGTCAAATATCTCATTCACCACTGACTGAGGGGGCCCACTCATGAGGCATCACAATAGGACTGCTGAGCCTGTCTATTAACACACTGGTTTTCCCCGGTGAAAGTGTTGCAAGAAGAAAGCATGTTGAAGAGATTGCCCACTGCCAGACCTTCATGACCTCTCTGCAGAGGATACAAACTGGTTCCTTCTTGCTTGTTGATGTACCAGACAAACATGCTGTCGGTGTGAAAGACATGCAACGACAGAACAGCTGCACTCATCTCCAAGACATTGACATGCAGACTGGTCTCAGAGTCCATATGCCTTGGACCATCTTCTCTTGGAAATGCCCTCCCCACCCTAGATGGAAAGCGTCCATGGTCACAGTGGCAGAGGGTAAGGGAAGAATGCACAGTCTGCAGATTTTAAGATTTGCTTGAATTCACCACCTTAGATGGGACCTGCAAACATTGGTCAACCTGATAGGAGCAGATAGGGGATGATATAGAATGGACCAACGAACAGTGTCCATTGGAGAATGCACATATAGTACTTTGCCAGTGGAACCAAAAGAATGGCAGCAGCCATAGATCCTAGAGCTCTTAGAATTAGCCTGGCTGAAGGAGATGGAGAAAGCAGAATAGCTTGAGCTTGGGACTTCAAAGTGTTGCTGTGATGTTGGGGCAAAGCAGCTATTTGAGTAGAAGTGTTCAGATGTACCCCAAGGAACTAGAGGTTCTGAACCGGCATTGGGTGCAACTTGTCCACATTTATACTGATGCCTAAAAAATGATGCAAATGAAGAGAATCCCTGGCCTGAAAGTTGACACTGAGTGGGAGCACTCAGGAGCCAATCATCCAGATACGGGAATACCTGAAACCTTTACAGGTCGCAGACGAGCTGCAGCCTCTGCCATGCACTTGGTAGTCACCCAGGGGCTATGGTGAGACCAAGGGGCAAAATTGGAAGGGATTGGCTCCCAGATAGAAGCACAGATGACTTCTGGAGTGCCTGTATTTTTATGTGATAGTACACATCCTTGAAATCCAACAAGCATCCTTCCTCAGCAATGGGAGTATGGACTATACAGTCACCATCTGGAACTTTGTCTTCATGAACAAACTCAGATTGCTCAAGTCCAGAATGGAGAACAGGTCCCCCATTTTCTTTGGCACCAAAAAGAAAAGAGCAAGTTCTGAAGCTTTTCTGATCGGTTGGGGCCTCTTGGATGACTTCTCTGTAGCAATGCTGCAATTTCGGCCACTGCCAAGTCTGACTACCTGTAACGTTGGGTAGTGATGTTTTCAGAACATCTGGAGGAGGAAGGGAAAAGGGAATGTAGTAGCCTCTGGATATTTTTTGCACCCAAGTGTTTGACGCAATTTGGGCCCAGGTGCTTGGGTACAGAGAAAAATGACCCCCGACTGCCTCCAGAGCAGGACAGACAAGCATCGCTTCAGGAGAGCTGAAATGGCTCATCAGGAAAAGATTCCCTTGACCTGTGGTTCTGCAGGCCCCCACTGCCTCTGCAGGACTCTTCTCCTTGGTGAGGCAAAGAACCTTAAGTTTTTTTAGCACCCCGTTTATTCCTAGAGTAGATTTGTTGTGAGACAGAAAACTTGATTCCTATGCCAGACAAGGTCTTGCTTTCTTGCTTCCAGCGGGTCAGAGTATCCTTAACAGATGGTCCAAACAGTGAAGAACCAAATAGGGGGGTTTGACAAATGCCTTAAAGAGCTCCGCAAAATAAAAAAGCCGCATCCAAGCATGATGGTGCATTGCGATGCCAGTGCAGGCTGCTCTAGAAGAGCCCTCCAGTTAGTGTGAAATAAGCCTCATGAAGAAGTTGGCTACAGAAGTGTGACTAGCTTAGGGGAAATTTTGTCAAACTCCCTCTTGGGCATATACTTCACCACGGAATCAGAGTTCCTTGGTCAAAGTTCCTTGGTCAAGTCTCTCTGAAGGAGAGTAAAGTGTTCCAAGTAATTGAGTGCCCTCAGCAAAAAAAGTCACTGAGGCATAAGTGTGCTTCCCAAACTTGTCCATCACTCTGGACAGTGGAGCTCTGCTGGGTGAGAGCCTTCTTGGTAGTGGCTAACACCATAGTGTCAATGGGAATACCCTTACTCAGGAAAGCGCAGTCCTCGGGGGGGGTATCTTATCTGGGCATTTAGGAACTGGTTCTATTGTGTCCACCTCCTTCCAGGCCTAACTGGCGACCAGGTCAGTGATCGCATCCATCAGGGGGACCACCCCAAGATGTAGATGATCCCATCCTAAAGGCCACCGGGAATACAGATTCCTCTGAAGTGGCGGGTTTGGAAGTCCAGCCACCCTTTACCTTTAAAATCTCTAATATCTCTGCAAAATGGACAGTCTGGTGGCATTTTGGGGGATGCCTCTCCCTCATCGTAATCTATCTTCAGTGAGGGACTCCATAGTGGAGTCCATGTGCCTCCTTTTGCATGTCCTCTTCTTTGGAATGTCCTCCATAGGATACTCAGGGGAGGAGTCGGAAGAGGAAAGGACCACCTCAGGTGGAACTGTTTGGAGGTGCTGTGAGATGGGCTGACCCTGGGCAAGAGTGGTAGATCCTAGACCATAATCAAGAGGAGGAACAGGGTGTGGAGCAGCACCTGAGGGGTCCAAGACTGACAGAACACCTTTTCCAACATCTGAAAAACCAAGGCTCCCAGACCACAGAAACGCAGAGGATCCCAGAGAGATACTGCCAAGCTCTCCCGGAGCCGAAGCTGCCAAGGAAGAAGGAGACAGCCTAGCAGAACTCCGGCTCCCAGACAGAACTGAACCTGTGTTGTCGAGGAACAAAACTGAGGGAAGGGACTGATCACAGAGCAGTGGAGTGCTCTCCCCTCTGATCCGGCCATGACATCCCAGATCTGGGATGCATTCTGATCAGAGGACCTTGGAGCAGAGGCAGTCAAGGCAGCTGTTGGGAGTACAGGAAGCAAAGGCCCTCTGATCCGACCCAGAATCCCTCAGGAGACTACTGTCTTGGGGCACCAAAACCACGAGTTGGACTGGAGAAGGAGAATAGTTTGCAGGTTGGGCAGGCTCAGATCCACGAGAGGACAAAGAAAGAACCCCCATCTGAATCTAAGCCTTGATTATGGATCTAACCATCCTGTCCATGTCAAGATAGAAGGTTAGAGAGGAACTGCAGGAAGGCACCGAAGATGGATGGGAATGCCTGGGAGTCTGTAAGCTCTTGGAAGGTAGTGTGGGCGAGACCGAAGCGACAGATCTCCCTTGAGACCTAGAATACTTTTGCAGATCTAGAAACTTGCAGATCCAAAGCAGACCGCTCAGATCCAAGGACTTTGGCTGCAAGGCTGTGGCAGAAGTGGAAGTCTCACTCGGAGCCATCAAGTCAATCGGATCCAATGCAGCAGAGACAAGCCTCTGCACTGGCATGGTTGGATCTGAAGTCTTTGGAGCCTTTGCAGGTGGCTCCGAAGATGCCCTAGGCTCCTTGGGGCACCTTTTCTTAGCCTCAGAGCAGAGAGAGCTGGGGGGGGGTTGAGCCCCTGGAGAAGGGGCAAATAAAGACCATTCAGGATAAGCTTGTTCTTCCTTTTCTGTATTGATCTGGGATTAAACCCCATGCAAATGCTACAAGGGGTATCCAAATGAACAGACCTCAGGCAATACACACAATGATCATAAGCATCCAAGTGCTGTATTTTCCTGTCACACTTGGAGCATCTTTTAAAGCCAGTTAGTTTTTCCATTACTGACTAAACAGCAATATTAACTAGCAATTAAGATAACCACAACTACAATTACAAAATAAAACTACAATTAACCACTACACAACTACAATAGCAATGTGTCACTAGTCAACTAAGAAGGAGAGAGGGAGAAAGAAGGGCCAAAGCCTGAAAGAAAGGGGAGAGGAAGACTAATGCACCTCAAAAAACATGCAGGGAGAGACTAAACACTAGAGAGAAAATAAATCACAATAATTAAACTAGTTAACTTTAAACACGATAGTAATAAGAAAGTAAGCAGAAACTTCGCTGAGCCTGGAAGACGCGTCTGGACACACTGGCAATAAACGAGATCTGAGGCGGTTGAGCGAGATGTAGAGGTTTACGGGTAGGGGAGGAGTTTAAGCCTGGAAATTCTAGTCTGTGGGAGGTGGCAGAGCTAGATCAGAGATATGCATCCAAGACCTATACATGAAGCAGAATGAGACAGACATCAGATCGTATGTTTTGGGAGTGTAATGAGTTGACAGCCACTAAAAATTTCCCAGAGTACTCTTTCAGGAATACTTGGCAAGCTAATGATTACAACTAAGGAAATTATTTTTTTGAGCTGGGATACATGATCTAGCTTGCTTAGATGTAGTAAGGCATTGTTAAGCTTAAGTCAGGCAACTGCCAAAAAATGATTACTGGAAAGTGGAAATCAAAATCTAACACTATCCTTTAAAAAAAATTAACATGACAAAAGAACAGGAAGTGGGATCTTAAGAAAAGGGTAGGAGTAAATTTTATAGAAAATATGGAAATTGTGGAAACAATACATGCAGAAAAATGCTGAAAGAGGTGCCAGGTAGGGAAGATAGCTGGAATAAAGAAGCTGAACCACGACAAAATAAAATGTAAAGACAAAAACGTGGATAAATATAAATAAAATACATCCACATGTTTTGTCTTTACATTTCGTGCATGTGGTTTTTAAACAGAGTTTTTCTGACTTCAGCAATTAACTAAGGGAAAAACGTAACCATAATAATTGATTTCTGAATTAACTGAGTGGTAGGATTGATTGTTCTAGTAATGAATTAAAGTATTTAAGTGCTGTTTGAATGAACTGTCTGATGAAGCAATGGTTACCATTGCGAAAGTGCTCACCATTTTGTATTAAAAAAAGAAGATTTTACTTTGTTGTGGTTCAGATTCTTTATTCCAGCTACGTTCCTACTGGGCACCTGTATTTCAACATTTTCAACTTATGGGCTGGTTTGGATTTGCTACATGCAGAAAAATGTTTTGGAGGAGGAATGAGGCTTAAGAGAAGGCAGGAATTGAATAATTTATATAATGCTGCTTAGAATATAGGATATGAAACAATATATGGATGTATAATGTTTGTAAATGTATGTAACTTGTTAATATGGATGGATTGCTTTCATATAAATGCAAGAGATGATTCAATAATGGTGTTAAAAAACAACTTTTTAGACTCTGATGCACAAAATAGTGGCTAGTCAAAGTTGGTACCTAATTCTGCACCCCTGCAAAGACAAGTAAGGTTTTGAACAGCTTTAGGAAGAAATATCTAAGTATCTGCTACCTCTTGCCTTTATACATATACAATATAGGGATACTAGGCTGAGGTTATATACTTGGCCAACGTATTTAGAAGAATTTGGTGGGATACAGTATCAAAGGCTTTGGACACAGACAGATGGGACTAGCTGGCCTTCATTTTTTAGGAGGTTTACAGTGTTGGTGAAATAGCGGTAATAGTGCTGTGCTTGGAATGGAAGCCATGCGAGCTGGATAAAAGGCTGTTTAAGAAGTGGTCAAGGAGTTGCTGATGAATGCACTTTCCTAAGATTTTGATTACGGGAGAGAATGGTAATGGGTTGGTAGGTTTAAGTCTGTGGAGGGGCCACCTTTGTGAAGGGGAATGATATGCAATATCTTCCTGACTAGAGGGACATACTGTTCAGTGATGGAATGGTTAATGAAGACTGACATTGAGCAGGAGACTGTGTTGGGAACTAGTTTTAGGAATTCATTGGAGAGGTGAGTGGCAGTGAATCAACTGGGTTTTAGTTTGGTAAGGAGCTTTATGTGGCTGGTTTGAATGGGTTTACTGTAGAATGAGTTGGGATTGGAAGTTGTGGAGTTTGGTACTGTTAGGGGTGCGTTGGAATTATTACTTATGAGGGAAGTAATAGAGTTAATAAAGTGGGAGTTAAATTGTGTTGCTATACAGTGTGAGGAGTTGCTGGTTGAGGGTGCTGATGTAGTGGGTCCCATGGTTAAGCAGAGAGTTTATACAGTGACAAAATTTGGGGGTATTGTGATATTTTGTTGGCAAGTTTGAAAGTATATTTTTTGTCCTGCTTTACTTGTTTCTTACACTGATTTCTTATAGGAAATCTGATAGGATGTGAGGAACTCTGTCATTGGTACACTGGTAGTGCAGCCAGGCCCTGTCCCTTTAAGTAGTGATTTAGCTTCTTTTGTAAGCCAAGGTATTTAGGTGAGGTGCATATTTTTTTTTTTAAGGGAGCTAGGTTGTTCAGTATGTCCAGAATGTATTAAAGTTCTGTATGGCGAGGTCTAATTGGAGGTGCTTTAAAGGTGACCAGTCAAATTGTTGTAATAAGGAGGTGAACATTGAGGTGGAAACGTTTATTTTTGCTGCTTATATAGTGTTAGGTGTGTGAACATGTTTCCTGAGAATAAAGGTTGGGGAGTAGTCACCAAGCGAGTCTGGAAGGCAGCCTGCTTGGTAAGACTGGGTTTATTAGTTAGTACCAAATAAAGATTTTTTTTTGGTAATGTTCATCTATGCGAGTGGGAGAGTTCATAGGTTGGTACTAGGCTATCGGCCTTAGGGCCTATACAAGCCTAGCCATAACAATTCCCTGGCTATTTCTTCCCACAGTATTTACTTCCCTGGACCTCTGTCAAAGCAGGGCGACTGACGTGATACCCGGGGTGAATTTCCTATCTCCCATCCAATCAAGGTTCATTTTGAAGAGGGTCAAAGGGGCACTCTGCTTGACATGTATGGGCAGTCTATTCCGGAGTCTGGGGAGTCTCTGGGTCAGGAACCTATCCCCTCAGCATGTTTTGTTCATTGCGATAACAAGGTTTAGATCCATGGAGTGTGCGTCTGAGGGACTGGGATTTCTTTAAGTACAGCATGTCTAACAGCTCTGTGCTTGACATGGCTTTGTATGTTAAGCAGAGATTGCCTCTGAGTAGACTAAATGTGACAGAATATAGGTGGAGTTTTTTTTTTTTTTTTTTAGACAGTCAGCATAGGGCATCTACTTTAGGCCTGTGACTTTTTAGTGAGGTATTTCTGTGACCTTTCCAGTTGTTGATGTCTTGAGAAGTACATACCAAATGGGGCATTGGATTCTATAATGGGTCTAATCAGGGATGAGTACAGTGGGACAATGACCTCCTTTTTTCTGGATAAAAGCCCTTGGTGATTAGGTGTGCCACATAGAAGGCTTTCCTGACTGTTGTGGCGATATGGTTATCATATATGAGACCACTGTCCACCTGTGTCCAAGTCTCATCACATTTTCGGTGTTTAGTGTACTGATACCTATGTGGTAATTCATGGGTACACGTTTTTTCCCTAAAGGGGATAACTATACATTTCTTGGCATTGAGCTTCAGCATCAAGCATCAGTTTCTGTAAAGCCCTTTTGTAGAATATCCACATCATTTGAGGATTCAAGAATGGCTCCCAATTTGCAGTCATCTGCAAACTTTGTTAGCCAGAGTCCCTTAGTGTTGGCCTGTACTTCAGAAAAATAGATGCCAAACAAGAGCGGTCCCAGGACTGAACCCAGAGGTACTCCACTTGTCTGGAGCTGGATTTGGAGTCTGCTACTTTTACAGTGTGGGAGTTCCGTCAGTAAGCCAGTTGACAACCCACTGAGTGACAGAGGGATTAATGCCCAGCTTAGTAGGTTTATCTACTATTCCAGGGTGGGGGGTGGTGTCGAAGGCCTTAGCGAGGTCCAGATAGGCTGTGGACCACCTTACCTTTGCCCATGGCTCTGGAGTTCGAAGAGGTCAATCACGTTCAGGAGACAAGATCGGCCCTTCACAAACCCAAACTACATGGGGTCCAGTGTGTGAAGGTTGTCAAGGTCTTTGTTTATAAGTTCCATGATATGTTCCATGGCCTTGCAGATCAGGCTTGTCAAACTGATGGGGCAGTAGTTCCCGGGATCCAAGATGGATCCCTCCTTGTGGAGTGGGATAACTGTAGCTGTGCGCCACTCAGTGGGCACAAAGCCTGAGCTGAGGCAATGATTAAACATGACACTTAGGTGAGGTGCCAGTTCATTTTGTAGTTCATGCAGTACACAGCCTGGGATGTCATCTGGTCCCATGGATGCTGTATTCTTAGCTTTGGAGTGTGCGTTTTTTTACCTGCTTTGCCATTACTGGAATTTGGCAATCTTTAGGTATTGAGATTGGCCTTTTAGGGAGTGGGGGGGGGGGGGGAGTTTGCACTGAATCAATCTGCCAGGACATTGGCAATATCCTTGGGATCAGTATATTTAATGCCATTCTGTTATAGCTCATAGCATATCTGAGCATTGCCATTTATATTCTTGACTTAGCTATAGAACGGCTTGTGGTTGTCTTTGGAATCATTGGCAATTTTATTTTCGTAACTAGCTTTGGAGGATTTTAAGAGGGATCTCACCTTCTTACTGAAGCTGGTAAGGGAGTTTTTTGCATCCTGGGATTTTCCAATTTTCTGCAATGGTTTCTTCCTTTAGTTGTAAAGTCCGTTTATGGCAAGGGACCACCAGACTGGCTTCCTTTATTTGGAGGAGAATGTCTTGGTTCTATTGGGGATGGCACGACTCATGCACGAGTAGATGTGCTCATACAGTGCCTTAGTGTAGGATTCAGCAGTCGAACTTTCAGTTCCCATCTGCATGGGTGTCATGAAGGTTTTCATTTCTGAGTAGCATGAAGTTGGCTTTGGAGAAGATTTTACGGAGGTTTCCTTACTGGGGGGTGGGGGTGGGGGGTGGGATTTGAATGTCAAGGGTGATTAGCTTATAGTCAGACCTGACCAACAAGGGGGTGACCATAGATGTGGAGCATTGATTTTCCATGTTGGTAATGACCAGATCTAGGATACTGGAGCCCCTGGTGGGACTAAGGAGTAGTAGAGTTGTTGGGCAAAGGTGTTGGTACACAAGTTAATGGCAGAGTAGTTGAAATCAACCAGTATTAGGGTGTTTGGTTGTATCTTAATATTTTCCAGTATGTTTAGAAAGGTGTAGTGAGAATCTTGGGGCATGGTGGGGGATCTGTAGCAAGCTACAATTTGGATTGCAGTCTTACCTAGAGTTAGTTGCACCTGGAGAATTTCAGACGCACTGTGTTGGGCAACTAGCCTGGTGTTGTGAATATGGACACTCCTCCACCTTTAGTGTTTTGGTCCTGGTTTGGTGGCCGAAGTGTGGTATGTGGTAAGAGTTGTAGCCTGGTATCGCAGGGGTGCTCTCTGGAGCCTTGAACCAGGTCTCAGTTACTGCACAGATATCTATGTTCTCCATTTTTAAGAGGGCCTCGACAGTGTGCATTTTGAGGTTTAGACTTCTAGCATTGAGTAGCATTACCTTCAGATTTTCCATGCTTGTACCCGTTAAAGTGGTGGTTTTGTCCTTTGAACTTGCCTAAAAAATGCACTATATGGGTGGCAAGTGTTTTAGCCAGCAACATGAATCCCAGGGGCGACAGGTGCAGAACATCTCTGGCAAAGCATCATGATCTGTCAATCATGTCATCCCAGGCAGACAGATACTGGATCCCCTTTGAATGACACCAGAAGCTTAGCCAATTTTTGAAGTCAATCATTTTCTCCTTGTACTGTGGTATCATTCTGGGCAAAGGCAGGATGCTACTCAGGGCCTAGGGTCATACCTGCCTGGGCCACATGATCCGAGAGCTCTTCCATGTCTCCATGTATTCCAGGGAGGTGCATCTCATTCACGCCAACATGGACAATGACAGTCATATTTGTACTTGTTGTGGTGTGACTTGAGTGCATGCGTTATGTGGTGGATCCTGGCACCAGACAGGCAGCTAACTAATTTTCTCCTTGTTCAGCCTGGTGAGTGGGATATCAGTGTGCCTGACTATAGAGTCACCCATGACTAAAGTGTTTGGCACGTTGTCTTGCCTTAGGGGCTGTTGTTGGGTGGCACACTGGTGTTGTGAGCTAAGTGACACTTTGTTTGTGACTGGTGTTTGTTTGCATTTCAGCTTCAGAGGTCCTAGTTGCTTGGGCAGGTTAATGTTAAGGGCCTCCACATATGTGGGTTTAGTGTTGCTATGTGTGGGTGTTGGTGGTGTGGGTTTAGAAGGGCTATGTGTTGCTTGAGGTGTAGTGTGGGTATTAATCTTTTCCTCTTGACTGTCTAGCACAGTCTTGGGTGGAGAGAGCCTTGCTTCCAGTTTGGTTATGTAAGTGCAACTGTTGCAGGTTGTAGTGTCGGGTGGTAGGAGGAGCGGTTGTCTGTACATGAGACAATTGCTGCATTGCCCCAGTATGCCCTGAATCACCAGGTGGACAGGAGAAATCACTGGAAGCTGACCCTTGGACATGCCTGGTTTTGTGCTTTTTTTTTGTAAAGTACAAGAGCTGTCTTCCCTTCCCTTACCTTAGCAAGGTACTTTGAAATTATAGGCTGTTTAGTTCCTACGATTAATTTCTCCTCATCAACATTAATAGTTTGAGAGAAATTAGAGGTTAAGGAAATTAGATGAACTATCAGAGGAGCATGTAAGCCAATCAAGGTTAAAATCTCTTAGCATGGCCTCCCGGGTAAAGTTAGTAAATGCCTATTAAAGGAGGTTTTCTATGAGGGGCATGTTTTGTCTAGAGATAGATAAGTAGCTGAGATTGTAATAGCTTTGTGGGTTTGATTTCGAGGTGTGCAGTTAATATTTCGGAGTTGGGGAGATCTGCGGGGAGTAGTTTAGTAGGGTCAGTTTGAGGAAGTCTTTAAACAGGACTGCGATACCTCCACCAAGTTTGTGGGGCCTATTACGTCTAATGATGTTGTAAGCCCTTTGGCACAATTTCATCTTTTATATGGGGTTTTAACCAAGTCCCAGTTATGATTGCTATGTCTGGGGAGTACAGCACTAGTGCTGCATGGAATTCACTTATTTTGTTGGTAATACTTCTTGGCTGAACACTATCAAGTGTGGCTATTTATTTACTTTATTTTTATTTTATTTTATTTTATTTTACATTTCTTGACCAGGATAGTCCGACTGGATACATGCCCATTTTCAGCGGAGGCCCAGGGAAAAAAGGTCCAAGGTAGTACATACATAAAAATCACAAAATAATTCTAAGTTACACACAGTTTACAGGTTCCAGCTGAGCAAGCAGGTAATATACATTTTTTAAAACAGTGTTGACAAATTGACTAGGCAATGTAACATGATTACAGACTATAGAGGAGGATCTAGTCGGGTTTTGAACAAGGACACAGCCAGTGGTTTTAAAGTATAGCTTGAGGCTTTTTTTGAACAGAGTAAGAGGGTTCAAGAGCAAGATCAGCAGGAAGAGAGTTCAAAGTTTTGCCAACAGAGTTAGCAAACAGAGTTCCCCGAGTTGTTGATTTTGGATGTTTGAACCAGTAGTTTATTAGACGAGCGAAATGACCTCAGGTTGCTATAAGGGATGATGATATTTTTTAAGTGCAGGAGTATTATCAGGGTGGTTGAGAACTTTATGGGCAATTATAAGCTGTTTGCAATGAAGTAGGCTAGGCCATTCTAGCCACCCCAAAAGATTTAGGTTGCGACAGTGGTGGGTCCTATAGGCTGTGCCTGTTGCAAATCTTGCACTATGGTTATAACAGCTGGAGAGTTTGCCAAGAGCAGATTTGTTCAAATTAGTGACTAGAGGAGAGGCATAGAGAAGAGTGGAGAGTAGATGGGAATGAGCAATAGCAGTCCTAGCAAATGGAGTAAGGAAAGGTTTGATGTTATACAGGCAGGCAAGTTTTTTGTCAACGGTTTTGATAGTTTGACTGACATGGATATCAAATCTGAGGGTGTTGTCTATTGTGATGCCCAAGAGTTTGGTTTGTGCATCTGGGGAGATAATGGTACCATTATTAGATTTTATGGCAAAGAGTAGTGAGGAAGACTTACAAGTGGGGGAGAAAAGAAGCAACTTTGTTTTGTTAGGGTTTAATATCAGCTGACGGAGCCAGTTTTCATCTATATTGAAAGTATTCTGGGTTAGTCATTAGATCTTTCGGGGAGGTAGTTGAACAATTCAAGGTGGAGTCATATGCATAGTGGCTACAGGTAGGATGACAGTGGGAAGGTCATTAATAAAGACAGAAAAGAAGGGGTTCTAGTATGGAGCCCTAGTGACACCTAGGGTGACAGGTAGAGGGGTTGATAGTTTGTCCTGCCATAGGACGGCTTGTTGTCTACCAAACAGGTAAGATTGGAACCACTGAAGCACATGGCTATTTAGTGAGAATGTCTTAAGGATGTGCCTGAGTATTCGGTGGTTGACCATATCAAAGGCCTTGGAGAGAACTAAAAAGAGGGCTGAGGAAAGCTTGCTATTTCAGTTATGATTTATGATGTTAGAGAAGGATAGGAGGGCTGAGGTGGTACTGTGGTGTGGCCTAAAACTGTGCGGAGAGTTAGTCAACAGCTTATTCTGGGTAAGATAATGCATACGTTGTTTATGGACACTTCTCCATAATTTTAGCCAATAATGACAGAATAGCTATGGGTCTAAAGTTTGACAGTTCGAAGGAGTTGCCTCCTTTATGGAATGGTATTACATGAGATATTTTCCAATTGGAGGGGATGGTAGCTTCAGATAAGGTTCTGTTGATTATGATGGAGATGGGGTATGCTGTGGCATCTGTTGCTTTTTGCAGATACACTGGTGGGAGGAGATCAGCTAGAGTAGTTGGTTTTAATTTCTTTAGAGATCTGATAAGTGATTTAGAAACAGGCTGAAAGCTAAAGGAGAATGTGGTATTGGCGGTGACAGAATTTGGGTTGGAGCAGCTGTGTGCCAGTTGGCTGGCTAGGGATTGGATAGCATCTGTGAAGAAACTACTGAAGGTATTTGCAATATCCTCTGGGGATTCATGGTTGGAAGCTGACTGGGTAGGAGTGGAGGACTGTCCTGGATGAAGTTTGTTCATTCCTGCCCACAACTTTTGAGGTTTATTGTGATGTTTTTGTTGAGGATGGCAGTAGTCTAGTATAATAGATTTTTTGTGTGATTCCTTAGCTGTTGGTATCAGTTGATCTAGTGGGTCTTTTGTGGTACGCCATTTGTTCCATGCCTTATTTCTAGCTATAACTTTGGATTTGGTCTCAGAGCCATGGGGCAGTTTTTGTTTTGGTTCTAATGGAGCGAGCAGGAGCATGAGAATCAAGAATAGTAAGGAATGTGAAAGTATGCTACTGCATGGTCCAGTGAAAGGTGCTTTAGGATTGACCAATTGCAAGCTTTAAGTTCATTTTGAAAATTGGTGGAGTTGAAGTTCTTATTTCTGGTCTGGTGTGGGGTGTCCACCTTGTGCTTGATAATGTACACAAGGAAGTGGTCACTTAGGTCATCTGGGAGGGTCCCCGACTTGTACATACAGGGGGGTGGTTGTTAACTATCCAATCTAGGATACTGTCTGTTATTGGCTACCCTGGTGGGGGAGGATATGAGCTGCGTAAAACCGTGTAGGTTGACATGGGTTGTAGGAGATTCCTAGGAATAGGTGTTCCAATCAATGTTAAAATCTCCAAGCACCATAGTTTCTTGGGGGTAGGAACTGGATAACCATTGGAGGTTGTCCTCCACGGTGTTTGTATTATTACCTGGGGGAATGTAAATGTAGACAATATTTATGTATTTTGTCATTGTTAATCTGTAGTTTGGTAATAACAATTTCTGCATTATTAAACTGGGGTGGTTGTAGGGAGACTGTAGCAACATCTAGTACATTTTTAGAGAGTACAGATACCCCACCACTGTTCCTAGTAGTACGATCTAATCCAAGTATGTTGTACCTGGTGGTATTACCTGTCTTTAGTTACCGGTTTTAGCCAGGTCTCCGTAAGACAATACATCGGAGTAAACTGCTAAGACGGCATGCAGATTCTGGACCTTATTGTTTATGCTTCTGATATTTAGTTTGCAGGTTAGGAGAGAATTAGGGGCCTATTATACCATGACCCCCCATTAATATTCCAAAACGTGCACGCTGATTAGTCAGTGTGCACGTTGTAAATCGACTTATACTAATGGAAAAAGGTCCGGTCGCCCGGACTTTTTCCATTAGTATAAGTCTTTTTTAAAACACTGTCTCACTATGTTAGAGTTTAACATAGCGAGACAGCTTTAAAAAAAAACGGAGATCTCAGTTGCTTTTTTTATAGCTGTCTCACTATGTTAAACTACTTTAACATAGCGAGACAGTGTGTAAAAAGCAACTGAGATCTTGCTTTCTCCGTTGCTTTTTTTTAAAACCTGTCTCGCTATGTTAAATGGGTTTAACATAGCGAGACAGCTTTAAAATAAGCAGGTGGGGGGGGCAGAAGATCTTGCTTTCTCCGTTGCTTTTGCCCACAGCTCTGATGTACTGCATAGGCATACGCATGCGCAGTACATCAGAACTGCCGCAGAATACCAGACAGCTGCGGAAGGGCAGCAAGGAGGCATTATACAATGCCATTATTTAAGAAAAGTAATTATTTTTTTTCTTAAATAATGTCATTGTATAATAACAATAACCCACTTCTGGGTGTGGGTAATGATGGATTTACCCACGGTTGGCTTTGTTTGGCCACTCGGGCTTCATCCTCGTGACCAAACCACGCCAACCGTGGGTAAATCCAGCATTACCCACACCCAAGCGTGGGTTATTGCTATATTAGCCACTGTTATGTTAGAAGGAATATTAGTTTGGGAACTGGAATCAGCAGGTGGGGATGGGCCAGGGTTTGGGTGGATGCCTCCATCCACTGTCAGGCTATAATGTAAGCTATAAGTGTCATAATTTTGTTTATAAATTTTTGGTAATGTTTAGTTTTGGGGCGGATGTACCTGGGTCGAATCGGGTGGCAGTTTAAGAATGGTGGAGTCAGGTATGTGGGGAATTATGAAGTGGTCAGTATTGTTTGATACTGATGTGGTGATAGTTTGGGATTTTGGGTAGTGGAAACCTAGGTGCTGAGGAGATAGGGAATGAGTACCAGAGGTAACAGCAAAAATAGTAGCAGTATTTTGAGGGATAACCGTGTCTGGCTCGGGCATTATGTTGGAACTGTATTTGGAGCAGGAGTAAATTAAGAAGACTACGAAGATTAGTGGCAGTTTGATCTAGGAGGTTATCTTTGATAGGTTATAGTGGAGGGGGTATGGTTTTTAGAGCATTAAATTTAGCACCACTGGGGGTGGGTGAGATTTGGGGGCAGGGCGGGGCATGGATCAAGCCAGAGTACAGTGAGGGTGAGCAGAACAGGGCCAAACCAAAACACAAGGTACCCGGATTTCTGTGCATGCAAGGTAATTGTAAAATGTTACATTTTATTTCTCTAGTCTTATACTGCAGATTGATAATACACACTTGGGGAGGTAAAGATTATATTTGCCGTTGTTAGCTCTAAGTGGCGACCAAATAATTAGCTAAAAAACACTAAAAAAATTCCTGAGGTCTAATTGCTTACCTGTGAGCAGAATTCAACTGCTGATGACCACTTGTGTCCCGATGGGAGACTAGTAATTTAAATATGGCTGCATAAACAGCAATAATTTAACAGACTTAGTATTGGGGGTGGGGGTAGTAAGAAGGGTGTGAACCAGGTGCAATGCAAAGAAACCAGCCAAACCAGAGAGGCAAGCAGTGGAAACCTATGAGTGAAGCCCTCAAAGGGGGTGAGCAGTAATACAAACTCTACTTGTAAAGTGAAGGAGCGAAGAGACAGCAATGTTTAAGGTTGGGAGTGTGTCTTCACATAGGTTCATAGGTAGGTACTAGGCTATTGGCCCTAGGGCCTATATAAGCCTAGCCACAAAGGTACCCTGGCTTTCGCCACCCAAGAAAATTATTTTCCTGTGTCCCTGTCGAGCAGAGCCACAGAAATGATCCCCGGAGTGAATTTCCTATCTCCCATCCAATCAAAACTTTTCGTGAAGAGTGCTAATGAAGACCTTTGTTTGATATAGATAGGTAGTTTGTTCCAGAGTATGGGAAGTCTCTGGGACAGGAATCTATCCCTTCAGCATGTTCTGTTTATTGTTGCGACAAGGTTTAGGTCCCTAGAGTGTGTAGCTCAGAGGGATTGGGATTTCTTTAAGTGGAGCATGTCCAACAGCTCTGGGTTTGACATAGCTTTGTATGTTAGGCAGAGATAGCCTCTGAGTAGGCGATATGAGACCGAGTAAAGCTGGAGTTTTTTGAGACTGTGTGTAGGGCATCTGTTTGAGGCTGGTAATCCTCTTTATGAGGTATTTCTGCAGCCTTTTTAGTTGTTGTAGATGTCTTGTGAGGTACATACCAAAAGGGGCGCTGTATTATATAATGGGTCTAATGAGTGACAAGTAGAGGGGAACAATGACCTCTTTTTCCTAGATGAGAAACCTTTTTGTGATGAGGTGTGACACGCAGAAGGATTTCCTGACTACTGTGGTGTGATTATCAAAGGAGAGACTACTGTCCACCTGTGTCCCAAGGTCTCATCACATTTTTAGCATCAGACTAACACACCTATGTGACAGTTCATGGGTACAGAGTTTTTACCAAAAGGGATGACTATGCACTATTTGGCATTGACTTGCTTATTAGTAGCCAGTTTATGCACAGATTAGAGTAGGGAGATACATTATCAATGAAGGGGAATGTATAGAGATGCAAACAAACAGGTGGGGCTCAAGTGATACAAAACTAAGGTAAACAGCGCTGAAAGGGCTGCTTAAGCGTTAAGTTTTAATCACAGAGAATAGGAAGGCCCTGAATTAAGTGTATACTGCCTAGTGGACAAAGAGGATTACTACACAAGCTGAGGGGGGGGCACAAGGGTCAAACAGTCCGTGTTATTATCACACTTAGAACTAAGTAACAGCTAATGTTAAAGCTTCACTATCATAACAAATGCATGTAGAATGCCTGGTTGAACTGACTCTGCTCTTCGGGCTCAAAGGGTATATCCTTGGTTTAGTCTTGCAGTACTGTTTTCTTCTTAGACTGTCTGGGTGGGGTAGTATCCATGGACTGCAGTGTTGCCTGAAGTGTGCCTGCTCTTCAGGCTCAAAGGGCATATCCTTTGTTTAGTTTTGCAGTACTGATTTCTTCCTAGAATGTATGGGTGGGGTGGTAGCCATGGACTGCAGAGTTGCCCGAGGCTGCAGTGAGCAGAATTCAACTGCCGATTACCACTTGTGTACTGATGGGAGAATTTAAACTAGTATTTTAATGAAGTTATGGTGCTGTGGCTGTAGCATCCAGGACAACAGCTATGGCCTCTTATCAGGGGACATCCCCAGCAGAGGATGTTAAAGTGCAGCTCCTCAATGCCGCCTCATTCCTCCTGGGAAAAGATCTGCTCTTTAGGAACTTTACATGTGAAGAGAATGGAGGAAGAGAGTTTAGGCTATGCTAAGGTGTCAAACTTACCTCCCGTACCACGTTACAACAAAACCTACACTTGCAAGTCTGGATTCTTTTACAATAAACAAATGAAGCAAGACATGGGAAATAATGAATTTAAGATGGCAAGGGAACACAGGGAAACCTGGGGGGGCAAATTTCAATAGGGAACAGCCATGACTAATGGATTTCTCTCCAACCTAGCCCATCCATCCATAACCCCCTTTTCCTTCATTTTTGTACAAGGAATCCAGGATCAGGGTGTCACACCAACAGTGACCATCATACAGAGCCAATGTTTATATCATGGACATATCAAAATCAGCAATGGCAGTTTGAGAATGTAAAGTGCTGGAATGCTGCTTACAGAGACCAACTTCACCAACAGTGGGAGTTTTTTCTTTCTCCATTGGTGTGTAACTCTAGGGGTGTGGGGATGTACTTCTACAAGAGGGGAGTGAGGAGGGGGCTTGCCCTCCTTCAAAAAAAAAAAAATGTGCCATGTTCACTGAAGTCAGTTTCAGCAAGAAGTTTTCAAATTTTTAACTGACCAAAAATGACTTTCTGCAAGTCAACATTCCTTCACATTGCTGGGTGGTTAAGCCCTGCAGCGGTTATTCCATACCACACAAATACATACGACCAACAGATATGCACACTAAATCCTCTTTCCTGCCCTCTCTCTCTCAATCCCACAACCAAGGTGGCAATCAGACCATCTCCCTAGTGTGGAGAAACTTGCAGCAGTAAAATATTCATCTAGAAGAGAATGCTCAGGTCCCAGAAGATTAAAGATCAGCAAAACTCATGATTGCAATGTTTCTACAACACAGAGATAAATCCCCTAGAAAAGTAAAGGGTTTTATTCAATGCTCGTTTTCTTACGTAGGCACCTGAACACCAGTTCTAGACCTGTCAAGACTAAACTCCTTTCTAAAAGTGCTAAATTTCAAGATATTTACCTTGCAGACCCTATAACCCTGTTAACATTCCAATACTCTGATAGTCTTCCTTGCTTTAAAAGTCCACCTTTGCCTGATCCCATGACAGAGAGAAATGGTGCCCAATTTACAATCCAAATTATATTAGTGGCCCCAGCATTGAAGGAACTAGGCATGAAAAAAAAAAAAAAGGAGCAAGAGGCATGGCCTGTTCACTTCACCTGGGTAGGTGGTGGGAGGGTCACATGCACACCAAGGTACACAAAGTGGTGAGAGTTCCCTTGTGGATATCCGAGAAACTACCATCAAGCGCTTTTGAAATGGCGTGGAGCTACCTAAGAGGAGGAAATACCTCTGGTTGGCCAACTGCATGTCCCCTTCCCCAGTACTTTGCTGGGTGCATGTGAGGATATAGGGGGAAAACCCACAAAATAGTCTGAACCACCCCATAATGACTGATCTCCATCCTGGTCCACCCTTATCTTGGTGATGGGGAATGAATGAGCTTATTGTCTGTCAATCAACCCCCTCCCAACCAGTCAGTGACAGTAAAAAAGATGCCTACATGCACATCCTTGACCTTGAATGCTACCTCAGGTTCTTTGCATGGAGCTGGCATTATTTACTTGCATCATTGTTCATCTACTATGAACAGGGAGATTACAAAATGCCTGACTCTAGTAATTGCTTTCTGCAGACTCAAGGGCATCCATATTTCCCATACTTGGGTGAATGCTTCATCCAGGCAGCCTCTCAGGAGATAAACATGGCCTTGTCATTCAATCATGAATCTCCTCCACAATCTAGGATTCACCTTCAGACACAAAACATTCACCCTGACACCTTTGCAAAGTATAATCTTTCTGGGATCTATTCTAAAAGATCATATCTTTGAGGCTACAGAGTATTCTGTTGCATAGTTGCCAAACACTTAGAGCAAGACGTCTGGGCAAAGCTGAAAATTACTGGTGGTGGTGGTGGGGGGGGGGGGCAAAAGCTCCAAAATAAAGACCAGTTTTAAATATTGCTCTTATAAACTTAGAAAGTTGCTAGAACAATGGTTTTGTGTCAGCATGCATTTTCTGAAGGATATAAAGATTGAAACGCATTATGGGACTTGAATTCTCAAGGATTTGCCAAAACAGCAGAAATTAGACAAATCAGTTGAAAAACGTGCTGTGTCCCACCATATGTTCAGTTCATCTCACCATGAGAACCACCAGCTGGATCATTATGTTATTAACACACTGTTGTCATACATTGCTATTCAAAACAGGAGAAATCAGTTTCCTATATTCACAAACATGTTACTTAAATCTGTTAAGAGCATTAACATACTCAAACTCCTAATAGGACATCCTACAAAATTACAAATTAATGTTACCAGTGCTTGTAAACACATATCTGCTATCAATGCTGAGAAAAATAAGACTGTCATAGTATTACACCTTTAGAGTTCTGAACTATTTGCATCTGCAAATAGATTCCATTGTCATACAGCAAATTAAGATCTATGTTATACATGAGACTAAATGCAACAGCGTTTACTGCTTCTTGTGTATGTGGTGCTTACTGATGATCTAGTTGCAAAGTTGCATCATAAATTTGTTGAGCATCATCTGGTTGCCTACATCAGATTCTTGATGAAAAGGGTATCAATATCAAAATTACCCCCCAAAACACTAACCTTTAATAAGTACTGCAGGCAGCTCTTCACTTATTTGTTTAGTTATCCCCAAGAAATGCCACGGATCAATATTGCCATTGGGAAAGACTATCCGGCTGCTCTTAATGCTATAGCCACCATAGTTTTCATTGGTTTGTTGGACTGCATTGGTAACTGTAATACAATCAAACTCTGCTCCATACACATCTAAGCACTGCTGCAGGTGATACCTGTGTGAAGCAAATGACAAGAAATCAAAGTCGTCCTTCAAACACATTTTGAAATTCACTTTGCTGCTCCTCTGACTAAATTTCGAAGTGCATTAGTCAATGAAATGTTGACAACTTCCATTACAACATACAAAGTACAATTCTCTAGGATACTTACCACAACAGTACATTTCCCAGGTAAGCTCACCAAAGTAAACAATTACTTTTACCCACCTTGTGCTTCTCACCTGGCTACAGTTATTAGTTGTGTCCTCACACCTATGAAAGCCTACAATGATCTCATGGCCAGCATTTCACATAACCCTGGCTGATGCACAAGGTGCGGATTTGTGTTGTTAGGGTTGCTGGGTACTTAAGATCTTTACAAAAATCAGCAGTAAGAAAGCATCCTTTAGTGTATTCAAAAAAAACCTGCACAGAACATAACAAAATGGTTATAATGAAACTACGTAAAATATTCTTGGGCGAAGGCAGCTTTACTGCTACAATGACCTCTCCTCACATACACTACTGCATTCATCCAATAATTACTGCAATAAGAAATATCTAGCAAAGCTAGTCTTCTGTGTGATACCTTAAGCCTCTTGCATTAGAGGCCTCATGGGATATATGCAAATCACCCTTTAAGGAGATCAGGTGTTTCATCTAAATGGCAATTCTGAATGTCCGTGACTTTTACTTTCATTTTTAAGTCTATTTATGGACAATTTCAGGCCATTAAAGCCAAACCCCTCTAGTTGTGGACATGCATGTTTCTGCCTTCTTATGACATCATCAGCACAGGATAAGAGGAATGTTTGACCTTTGGAAATGTTTCCAATTAATAAGGTTCTCCTATGGGAGATACCTTAATATGAAGGAACTGCTTAATAGACCACTTTGGAATAATGAATCTATTAAGGTAGGCATGTATATTTGTGGGAGATATAAGGTTTGTAAAAAAAATCTGTCAGGCACTTCAATTAATGGCAAGAAATTTGAAAACAGATTTTTCTTGCAATTCGTGCAGAGTTGTGTATATAACACACTGTGGATGCAACCCAAACAAGTGATACATTGGTCAAACTAAGAGGGCAGTAAATGTTCAAATTCAACATTTGGGAGACATCAGAAATCAGAATTTTAGTCCAGTGGGAGAACATTTTTGCAAGTTACATGGGGGTAATAATACATTTTTTTAATGTACTTGCCAGCCCTTATAATATTAAGGTGGTGGTGATCTAAAGTATAGGCTACATATCTTGGAAAGCAGATTAATTTTAAACTATGGTACTTTATACCCGAGGGATCTAAATTTGGAGGCAAATATGACTGTATAAATGTTGTCATGATATCTTGACAATTTTATATTGTTGATACATTTGATGTGTAGCAGGATTATTTGAATAGTCCCTTTAATATTTAAACGTATATAATTATATAATTATTTAATTGGATAATGATGAGGTGTTTCAAATGGTTCACTTGGTATAAAAATATGTTGGTGCATCTTGTTAATTATCCTTGAAGGTGATATGCCGAGGTACCAGATGCTTGTTTGATATGAATAAACAGCCAACATCATCTGTGGATTGCTTTTTGTTTTTTTTATTATACTAGTATTGTTCAGTTTTTTGTGGTCAATATTAATAGCTTACCATTTTTAATGCAATATAGGCAATTTATTCCTCAAGGGCAACAGGCACTTTATTTAGATGAAACAATGAAATATAAAGTTGTTTGCATATTGCTAGCAACAAGCTCTTTAGTTACTTACATATCTCTTTAATGTGGAATTAGATGACTTTTCCTTTTGCAGAGATTGTGCATATTTACTGATAGTGGTGGATTGCTGTTATGATGGAAATGTTCTGAATTGGGGTACTGGGCAGTTTTGCCATTATTGCTTTATGCATTTTTTTCACTGCTTACTGGAAAAATGTTCAAAACAAATTTAAAACGCACAAGTGTGCTGTATTATACAAGGAATATAATTTAATACAATAAGGAAGTTGCATCAAAGAACACATGTATGTTTCGCTTCCGTGTTAAAGGGGCCTATGATTTGAACAGCCGAAAGGAAATCTTTATCCACCACTGGCCAGATGCATTTTCTTTGAATGTAGGTTTCCATGCTGTTTCAATGAATGAGAGTTTCAAGGGCAGAAAAGTTTTAATGCCAAGTCTATTTTCATTTTTCATTGCGAGACTGTATTGCTTTGTTTAGCAGATGTCTGTTAGTGTTTGTTATAAATATAAAAGTTTTAAATGAAATCCAAATCATTGTAAAAGTAAAGCAGTATGCACACTCAAGTGTTTACGGTAAATGGGGCAAAATAGCTATGTAATGGGACACTGGAATGGCTGCAAGGGTGAAGGGCTGTGTATGGGGGGGGGCAATCAGCCATGATTTTGTGATGGGGAAGGGTGGCAAAACAGACAGCTCTGGGCAGCACAAACTCTAGCTACACCACAGATTAGTAGGCCATGAATGACTTTTGGAGGTCCTAGCAAATTATAATATTCTTTTGCTAAGATTAGAATGTTGCCTACCATTAAATGTCCTACTTTTACCATAAAACCCAAGTGGGTCACCAAAAACAAAATCCTAAGGTAATGAGGCTCATCTTCTCCCTTCCCAGTGAAGATCATTGCTACACATTTAAAAAAAATGGTTATTTAATACAGGGTCTGGGCCCGGCTGGGGCCATAGTTTGGTTGTCTGTTCTTCAGTTTGAATTTGAAAGTCAGTATCCCACAATCCCATTGGAGTAGGTGGAGTTGCATAATTATGTATGCAAATTTTATGTTAATCAGCGTACAGATTTGTACCTATTTTCATGGGCCTTTGTTCAGATTTTTGATGTTTACAGGTTGAGAGGTATGGTGGATGCTCTTTTTAAAGCGTGATACAGCAATTGTGCTGATGGCTAGAATGAAGACAAATATAGAAGCTGCTAAATATATTATATACTCTGCAAACTTGACTGTTTCTAAGAAAATGCTCAGATTTCTCTTTGAATTTAGGTACCAAAAAGTGGACTTGCTGAGCAGACATGTTTAGAGATGTTTTTCAGAATCTGAAAATAGTATCAGAATAAGAGATTCCAAGTTAAAGAAAAAAATTCTCTTCTGTGGTTAACACTATTCTGATTTTTTTTTTTTTTTATTTGCATGTCAAGGATTTTCTGATTGCAAGATGTGAAGATATGTGAAGGCTGTCAGCCTAGGATTCTGTCATTTGTAAATATTAATATAAGCCACAGGCTTGTTCTCTTAAATGTGAAAAGAATGTATTGGATGTTGAACTGCAAAAACTTAACAGTGCACTCTGCTGTAAGAAAGCTAAGTCAAGCATTTGACTGTTTTGATCACAGGGTTTGGAGGCATGGTGTCTGAACCAGCAAATTATTTCTATTGTTTTGAGACTAGAGTCAATTGCTAGAGTTTACATACATGTCTTTAATTGCTGTAGTTTCCTGACCAGGTGCAAGCTTACTAAGAAATATTAATGTAGAGTTTGTTAGCCTGGGAAACCAGAAAATTGTTAAGAATGATGTAATCTATAATAAGTTGAGCAAGATGTATTAGCAATTTAAAGGACTTTACCTAAAAAAGACCATGGTAAATGCAGTAAAAGGCAGCCAATACTATAAACACTCCTGCAGTTCAGGTTAGATGGATATTCAGGCAATAAAGACTTCCTTAAAAATCCAAGAATTCCTTTATTCGCACATACACTTTGGAATAAGCACTTTCATCTTGTTTGACAAGACTTAATCAGATTCAAATGAGTCAGGTTTTCCAGCACATTTATATATCCCCAGGAAATGACGTAATCAACCACTAATTAAAAAATTCATAAGGAGTTATCTAAAAGCTTTAAAAATATACAAACAAAATCATAACATACTTGTACTTCACTTCAACCCCTGACCAAACTAAAAATAATCAACCGTTCAAATGTTTAATTACTGTTGTGAATTTTAAAATGAAAGCATTTCAAATTCCTCTAAGAATTTGATAAATTTTGAAAAAAGTGTATTCCTATAAAACATCTGTAAATGTAGTTTATCAGCCGTATCACTTTATGTCCTGACGTCTAATGTTGGCTTAAGAGAAATAAAATCATTAAGACCTTGGGGGCTGCTGGCATTCAATTTTAACTGCCAAATTGCTTCCTTTTCTTCCAACAGGAGCTTTATGTTGCCTCCCCTAGGGTTAATATGCACCTTTCTAAGATGGCAAATCTGAACATGTAACATGCATTACTTTTTTCCAAGTGCCTATACAAGGCATTGGTTCTATTTTGCTTCTTAATATCATAATTATGCTAGTTTATTCTACTTTAGGGATCTGTCAGTTTTCCCGACATATGACGAGCAAGTCAAGCACATAGCCAAATAAACTGCACTTTTAGTAGTGCAATTTCCTGTTTGGAAAGTAATCTTAGTCTTATTCATGTTGTCCACCAGTACGTCACTTTTTTCATAAATGTACCCACATTGATTGCAAGATCCACATTTTCTTGTACCGTGGTTGTTTGTTTTCTTCCTATACTTGGTATTCTCTAAGCTAATTTTTAGATTGCTTCTAGTTTTGTATACGAAAGTTGGACTATTCCCTAAAACGTTAATTATGTCCGCATCTCCCCTCAAAGCATTCCATTTCTTAATTATATCTTTGATCATTGGCGAATAAGGGGAATACTTCAATACCATAGCTCTGGCAAAGTTGCCATATTTTTTCCTTTCCACAACTGAACTTAGCCCAACTCTTAGTAGTGGTTTGTATAACGTACCCCATTGAGAAAAATATAGTCTATAGTTTTTTACTAATTTTGGGGGGTACTCCCTTTCTAAAAACATTCCTCCCACTACATTAAGCTCATTAAAAAGTCTGAGTATGTTGATGTCATGCGGGCTACCCTGATACATTGCCCTTTCAATATACTTTTGCACAAAAGGGTGACCGCTAATAAACTCCAGTGTTACTAAATGTGGGCTTGTAGTATATTTTAGAATTAAAACCTGCTGTACCATGTGAGATATAACAATCCAATTAAGGTAATCCTACCTTATCATAAGTAAATTTAAAATGGGGGCAAAATAAATACATTATGAACTTATTCATATCCTTTGCATCTCCTGCCCACAAAATAAAAACATCTAAAAAACATACATAGTTTAATTTTTAATCACTATTGAACACATTTATATTCCTATTCAGTTAAGACTAAGTTGGTAAAAATGGGGGTGCATGAAGCCCCTATTGCAACCCCCTTAATTTGCTTGAAATATTCGCCTTCTTAGTAAATAAAGTTATTTTCTAATACCATAGTCAAGAACTCAAGAATAATCAATATCTTGTCATTATCTAAATTGGAAAACCTTAATATTGTTTGATGGAATAAGTCAAGCCCTTCTTCCTTTGGTATAGAATTAAATAAATCCACCACGTCGATGGTAATAAATGTTAATCTTTGTCCCAAAGTTCTTCTTTCAGTCTACCTAAAAAAATCCCAAGAATCTTGGTGTGTGGGATATTGGTGTAAATATTCAACCAACTGTCAAGCACTACGACGAAAGGGAATATTTTCGACATACTTCCGGAGACAATTGGTCGAAATGGTGGCTGTATAACATCCTTATGAACTTTGGCCACTCCAAATGTGGCGGCTAACACCAGATACTTTATTTTAAGAAAATTGTAAATATCAAGGGTTATTTGATCCAGTAAGTACCCCTCTAACCATGAATCAATGCATCTATAAACTATATTAACCTTATTCAGGGATATAGCTTCATATACTTGAGTATTATTCAAAATTTCGTACATCTTATTCATGTATTCTAGTTGGTCAAATAATACTGTACCTCTTCCTTTGTCTAGTTTCATAACTAATAGAGGAGTCATTACATAACTTTTGAAATAATTCCCACTCAGATTTATTAAGGTTAAAACATTCTTTTGTTCCCTTTTGTCAGTGTGAACTTTATGCAAGTCTTCAGTGATTAATTTGTCTACTGTTAAAGAGTGGGATGCAAAGGAGGCATGCATGTACTTTTTTTCTTTAACTTAGTAGGAATTTCACAATCCTTATCTTTAAACTGAGTAGCTAAATTAAGTTTCCTAATGTATAATTTAGCTTCAATAAGATAATCTACCAAGTCAAGGTTAACTGTGGGTATATATTTCATCCCCTTTTAAAAATAGGGATGAATGTTCCTTTGTAACTTCATTAGCTGTGTAATTAAAAATCCTAACATTTTTAAAACAACTTAATTCCATTTAATTACCTCCATGTGTTGTTCATTTGATATTGCCTTAACAGGGGCACCCTTTGGTCCTGCCAGTGGCTTCTCACCTGACCTGGATCCCAATATTCCCTATCTGTATCCCCTGAAGTTGGTGTTCTTGCCATCCTGAAAATTTTTGTTTATACTCCTGTTTTTGTTGTCTCCTATGATTTTTATATCTTATTATACCATGTGTTCTTTTCCTTAACATGTCCTTCGGGTTTGGTTTGCAATTCTTCTACATAATTTAATTTGTTAGATTTCCATGTATATGCATTCTTATCCTTGTACGGTTTTGTATCCCTACTTATTTTCTTTTCCTTCCTTCTAAAAAGTGCAGTATTGTGTTTATTAACTTAATACAACTGTCTATTGTAAAACTTGTGTTTATTAACTTAATACAACTGTCTATTGTAAAATTCTTTCCACTCTTCAAGGAGCAAATTATGTGTTATCCTCATTTAATAGTTTGGCTTCAGCCAGTAACTTACTAAGCTTTGTGTCATTATGTTTAATCAACAGTTGCATAAAACTACATCCAAAATTGTCAGTATTAAAATCACTAATGACCTCATCCGTTACATCTATACCCATAGGTTCCTTAAAAAAATCTAAGTCCCTTTGGTACAATTCGAGATTCTATACATTTTTCATAGTAGGCATTATCTATTTGTAAACACTCGATATTACAATTTCTTTTCCATATACACAATTTTTTTCTTTAAGAGTGCCCTTAAACTCATTAGGAGCACCATACATCTGCATATTCATGTCTTTACCGGAACCTGAAGCGTTCCCGGTACCAAAAGTAAAGTGCAAGTCTGTCAATACAGTGCAGTGTCTTTCATTGAAGCGCTCATTAACGTTCATACCTGCTGAACCTTTAGTGAGAGTGCTGTACGACAGCAGCGTATGCTCATTTAGGCACGGTCTTTTTTGGCTTTGCTCCATTACGGAGATACTCTTCATCTGTTGTAGTTTCTTGGCCTTCGCCTAACAAGACAGTAACAGTCTCTGTATGCCCCAGCTTACTCAGTTTTGGAAAACCGCCTCCATGGCTCACTCGTCCCTCAGCAGTCTCTGACACTTCCTGGTAATGTTTCAATTTGGATAAAGGGTTCAGAAAGTCTCTGCGATTGGCTCATTTCTATGAGCCTGGTAAGCTCACCCTTAATCTGTAGCTCAGAGTGGAGTCTATTAAATTCGTTACATTGAACTGGTGAGAAAGATGAAGGGATCTCATCTAAAGAATCCATCCCTCCCCAAAGAAACGGTTAATAAAAACAAATACCTAAAAAGACCACGGTAAATGCAGTAAAAGGCAGCCAGTAGTATACACACTCCTGCAGTTCAGGTTAGATGGATATTCAGACAACAGACTCCCTTAAAATTCCAAAAATCCCTTTATTTGCACAGACTTTGGGATAAACACTTTCATCTCGTTTGACAAGACTTCATCAGATTCAAATGCATGTTTTCCAGCACATTTATATAGCCTCAGGAAATAATGTAGTCAACCACTTTAATTAAAAAATTCATAAGGAGTTATCTAAAAGCTTTAAAAATATACAAACAAAATCATAACATACTTATAGTTCACATCAACCCCTAACCAAACTAAAAATAAACAGTTCAAATGTTTAATTACTGTTGTGAATTGTAAAATTAATGCATTTTAAATTCCTCTTAGTATTTGATGCATTTTGAAAAACAGTGTATTCCCATAAAACATCTGTAAATGTAGTTTAGTCATAACATTATGTCCTAACTTCTAATATTGGCTTAAGAGAAAGACCCAGGGGGCTGCTGGCATTCAATTTTAACTGCCAAATTGCTTCCTTTTCTTCCAACAGGATAATGTACACCTGTTTTAAGATGGCAAATCTGAATGTATGACATGCATTACTTTTTTCGAAGTGCCTATACAAGGCATTGGTTCTATTTTTCTTCTTAATATCATAATTATGCTTGTATATTCTACATTTTAGGGATATGTCAGTTTTCCCGACATAATAGGATGAGCAAGTCAAGCACAGCCAAATAAACTATACTTTTAGTAGTGTAATTTCCTGTTTGGAAAGTAATCTTAGTCTTGATAATGTTGTACACCAGTACTTCACTTTTTTCATAAATGTACCCACATTGATTGCAAGATCCACATTTTCTTGTACCTTGGTTTCTGGTTTTCTTCCTGTACTTGGTATTCTCTAAGCTAATTTTTATATTTTTTCCAGTTTTGTATACGAAAGTCAGACTATTCCCTAACAAGTTATTTATGTCCACATCTCCCCTCAAAACATTCTAATTCTTAATTATAATATTTTTGATCACTGACGAATAAGGGGAATAATTCAATACCGTGAATTTAAAGGATTTTCTCAGAGAGGGTTTTGCATTCATCTTCAAAACTGACCACTCACCAGCACTTTCCTTGCTCTGTCTGTATGTGCTCTGTCTGTATGCAAGTAGGATCTTAGACTTTAGTGTCTCTCCAAGAAATAGATAGAAAATAAGCGGTTTTCTATATTTATACCAGACTATTCTACAGTATTGTTTTAAGCATTTTCCTGCCATCTCTGAACTCTTGACTAGCACTGTGTTGAATTGTGGACATTTGTTTTATTAAATATGTTCAAACCTTACAACTGTGGCTGTTTTGTGTAGAGGTAATTTAAGCTCTAGAGTATATTACATGTATATAGTGATACTGTACAAAGCCACTCCAAATAAGCCTTGCTGCTCAGTCACACTTACCATTTGGATAATAATATTGCATAGTAATTGGACACAGTTTGGTAAGGGCCTTTTAAGTAGCTGATAAGCAAGGGTCCTGGTGGCAGTGATTACTACCTTATAGCCTGGGAGGAAGGGGCATAGCTAGTGAACCTGTGCCAGCCTTCCCCAAGAGTGCGTGCGCGAATCGTCGTGTGTTCGCGGTTGCGCGCAAATCGTGTGTGTCGCGGCGCCGCGCGTGTCTGTGCGACGTACGCGTGTGTGCGCGTGCGCGGCGCGTGTGCGTGCGCGGTTGCGCGTAATCGCGTGTCTGTGCGGTTGCACGTAAATCGTGCGTGTCTGTGCGGTTGCACGTAAATCGTGCGTGTCTGTGCGGTTGCACGTAAATCGTGCGTGTCTGTGCGGTTGCACGTAAATCGTGCGTGTCTGCGCGGTTGCACGTAAATCGTGCGTGTGCGCGTGGCGCCGCGCGTGTGCAGCGCGCGTCGCGTGTCTGTGCGCGCGCAAATCGCGCGTTGCGCGCGCGTGTGCGGCGCGTGCGCGTGCGCGTGTGCGGCGCGGCACGCGTGTGCGTGTCGCGCGCGTGCGCGTCGCGTGTCTGGCGGTTGCGCGTTGCGTGTGCGCGCGCACGTGCGCGCGAGCGGTGTGCGACGCGCGCGGCGTGTGTGCGCGCGCGGCGCTGCGCGTGCGCGTGTGCGCGCGCGCGGTGCGTGGCGCACGTAGCGTGTGGCGCGTGTGTGTGTGCGTGGCGCGCAGCGCGTGTGTGTGTGAGCGCGTGTGTGTGTGTGTGAGCGCGTGTGTGTGTGTGTGAGCGCGTGTGTGTGTGAGCGCGTGTGTGTGTGTGAGCGCGTGTGTGTGTGTGTGTGAGCGCGCGCGTGTGTGTGTGCGCGTGTGTGTGTGTGCGCGCGTGTGTGTGAGCGCGTGCGCGTGTGTGTGAGCGCGTGCGCGTGTGTGTGTGAGCGCGTGTGTCAGCTACTTGGGCAGGGACATGAAGCACTGGTTGGACAGAGAGAGTGCTATTAGGACTTGGCTTGGGACCCTGGCTAAGGACTCCACTCTATAGCTGTGCCATTGGGAGTCTTATTGTGGATCTGGAGAGAAAGGGAGAAACCAGCCCCAGACTGACTGACCTCTGTGTGCTCTCAAGGGAAATTGTACTTTGTGTGTGTATTTGTTAACCTTCTCAATGTGGATGCTCCTCACTGGTGTTAAGTGGTGAGGACTGAAGCTCCTTGATTACTGGGCCAATGCACAGGCATCACACAAGACATTAAAAGCACAGATGAAGAAACAGGATAAGCTGCAGTACAGACATGAGGTTTAACAAGCTTAGGAGAGAAAGTTAGAACTCCGTGAAAACAATGCAATAAATGAGATATAGTTATAAAGAACAATATTAATAAGGCAGGAAAAAAAGTTTCTCCTGTGTTGGCCAGAGTGTTGAAAGAAGAAACTTGCATAAAATTTGAAAGGAGGACACTATGTAGGAGAGAAGTATCACTAGACATGGAGAAATGTATACCGTAGGAAAAATTAGAGAAGGAACGGTCCTTTAAGAATTATTAAAATTACATAGGAAACATAAGGATATGGCAAACAAAACGTTTTAAAAATCAGAGAGAAATGGGTAACAGCAGTGAGAAGTAGAGGCCACAAAGACATGCTTGCAAGCAGAGCGTTCTGAGAAGTTACATCACATAGGGAAATGTCCAGATTTTCAGAATGCCCAGATTTTTTTTTGGTCTGTTCTTCAAAATTTGTGGTTTTCTGGCAAATTACTGAGGATTGAAGTTCTATGACATACATTGAGTTTCAGACTCCATATCCTTTAGAAAATGCACAAATCCTGTTACTCTGGTAACAGTCTAGGATTATAAAAGCAATATTTAAAATCTGCCCAGCCCCGCATTATTTTAGGCTTTGCCCAGATTTCTTCCACTAAGATGTTGACAGGGTGGCATGTCATTGCTATGGCTAGGCTTGCCACCTTTTTCAAATCTCAAAAGTGGGGCCTTTATTGTAACATTCTGTAAGACAAACCATATCCACAATCTGTGCAAAGGACTGCAATTCACATTTTGCCAAAATAAAAACTCTCTATTGTAAAAAATGGAGTGGTTTTTGCTGTTACACATATTAGGGTATTTCAGGTATAAAATATTTTCATGCAACTATTAGAGGAAATTTAAAAAATATTTTTTGTCCTAAAGATCTCAGAACATTTGCCATTTTTTTTGCAGGACACAATGTCCCAAAATGGGACTTTGCCACTTAAACAGGGACAGGTGGTTATCCTGGCTATAGCTCACTGTACTCAAAATTGCTCAGCATCTATGGGCATGCCATAGCTCTCAATCTCTCAGCACAAAACATCTGGACAAAGATGGGGAGATAAGCCCAAAAAATAGGGACAAATTTTAAATATTGCTCTTGTAAACTTAAAGTTGCTAGAATAAAAGGATATGAATTCTGAAACTAAAATGCCTGTAATTTAGGGAATTCAGTCTGTACCGTTTTGCAGGAACAGACCCAACATACAAGGCAAAAATCTGGACAACTGAGTGGTATTGGGCATGCACTATGGAGAATCTAGGTCTTAAAACCAAACACCATTGCCTAAAGATAATGGCTCTACATGCAGCACTCTGCTCTCTAACAGAGAAAGCAAATGGACCCATAGGGCTATCCATCAATGTGAGGGACAGTTAGAATTAAAAAGTGATGCTCAGCTATGTTCAATCCAAGGTTTTATTTTTTGCAAGAAGGTCTCATTAGGATGTGAAGACAGCAACCCAGGATGTGGGACATGGCTATGTGAGAATTTTGTTTTTATAAAAGGGAGTAGAGTCTTCAGAGTCACCAACTTAATTTACAGACTATCAAATTTGATAAATGCAGAAGTGGTCTTGAGTTCATCCTTTTTAATCACTAGAAATAGTCTGAAATGCCAAACTACATCTTGGTTGTAGAGATACTTTCCTTTTAGTAAATTATTCATCCACTACTGAAACGTGTACTTGATGTAGAAGTATCTGTGGAGCAAGCTGCACTCGAGAGTTCTGAATAAACTAATGCATAAATCACACTAGTATTGATTTTTTAGAAAATGGTAGTCTGTGGTTACTGCCAGTTATGCAGAAAAATGACGGGAATTTTCTTTCTAAGGGTATCAGAAAAGGTGAAGGTGTTAAAGGCAAGTCTGCAGTCATTTAAACATCTGATTGCATTTACCTTTTTTGTTGAATTGATGTAACAAGTTCGCATTTCATTTAAATTGCTTTTGTTGATGATTTTTCAATAAAGTTTTTTTTTTGTATGTAAAACCTGCTAATCAGTAGGCAGTACAGACATTTCCTTAGACTGTTTTACCTTTCTTTGGGAAAAAGGTCATCAGGTTGACCAAAAATACTGCATAGCTAAAAATGTAGTGCTTAGATCAACTTCACTGTATATAGCCATGCAAGATTACTAACATAGCTGCCTTTGATGAAGCACCAATAGCATCATATGCAAGGTCCCACAGCGCCATGTTGATATGGCATGGCCAACATTTCAATAATCCAATCCACACAACAAAACGACCAAGAACTATAAACATGCAAGTCCCAAGGGTGAAGCACGTTAATAAACTATAATATGACCTTTATTGTGAACATAAGGCACTCAAATATAAAACATACATAAAAAAGCTTCAATGAACTAGATAAAAATGGGCGTATAACTGATCTAGCGCTTTCATCCACCCAAATGTGGATTTCTTCAGGATCAATTAAACAATTACAAATGCTAATTTATATCTTTTTTGGCGCCAAACTTCATTACAATAACAATTTATGTCATTCTATATGGTTAATACAAGTATAAGTCTCTCTAGTCTATTAGAAAGCCCTACAATCTCCCAAAATAATTAATACAATACATACAATTTAAAATTTTAAATTTTATATACCCTTCCCTAACAACAACATCCCTAAATGTTTAAAAATCAAGAATTATACATATGAAAATGTTTGTTAATCCAACACTGGGGTTAAATAAAAATTGCATATTGCATATCATAGCAAACTACTATGTCTTAACACTGAAGTAAATCTATAACATTTAAAATACATTAAATATATAGATTTTAAAAACAATTAACATGCTATAAAATATGATAAAAATACAACTATGGCAATGTGAAATAAAATATATAATGTGATTGAATAGCAAAAATTAGTAATAAAAATAATCCTATTTAGTAAAACTATATTCTCTATATATTAAATAAGAATCTATAAATGTTCTTGTGTAAATAGTGTACAATTAATCAATAAATAAATTTCCTATCATAAAAACATCTTTTTATAAAAATATATGCTTGTTTGGTATTGTTTCTACTATAGGGTTAAAAAATCTACGTGGTGGTAATAATGTCCTATACGTGTCATGTTAGTTACCCTCCAAAGTAGGTAAACTAAATAAAAATAATGAGTCTTGAGTTAAGCAGAATATGTTAGTGCCATTTGTAATATAGGTTTTATACTTATATATTCATTTAATCCTGGTGGGGTAGGTGCATTGCCATTTTGCCTCTCTTTCAGACAATAATGCCTTCATATTGCCTCCTCTTATATTCATTTGTACTTTCAATAATGGCTAATTTAAATCCATGACTGTGGTCAGTAGCTTCGATGTGCCTATATAGCGCATTTTTGCTATCTTTTTTCTTTATGGCATACAAATGCTCATATATTCTTCTCTTGAATAATCGTTCTGTTTTTCCTATATAGAAACTACTGCATGCCTGACATATAGCCATGTATATAATATATGTCGTATTACAGTTCCCTCTTAAATGTTATTCTAGTCCTATTGATATTTCCTAGAATAAACCTGTCCTCCTTGAATGTGTATTAGCAATATCTACAGCATCCACACTTTAGTACCTGTAAGTTGAATTCCACTACTTACATTTCCATTACATTTTTCAAATGTGTACTTCAAATTAGTTCCCATTTTGTACACAAATAATGGTTCATCGCCCACTAATTCCTTCAAAGTATTGTCCACTGTTAACATATTCCAATACTTTCTTATTATCCGTTTTATAAATGTAGCCAGAGGGCTATATTCCAGTATACAGGCTTGTTTATAGTCCTATTTTCCTCGATTGTACTTCTACATGTTACAAATTTTCATAGTACTGGATAGAATTTTTTCCCCCATTCCCCTATTACATGTTTCTTAACTTCATTCATAAGTTTACGGGGATACCCCCCTTCCTAAAAAGTCCACTGATGTAATCTATTTCTTCCAACATGACATTGTATTCTGAAGTCATTCTTGCCGCTCTTATGCATTATCCCTTAAATATACTTTTTAGTCTTATGGGGGTGGTAACTAGTATATTCTAAATAATTATTCGAAAAAGTGTTCTTTCTGTATATATGAGATGTAAAATTTCCTTCTTTACTAGATATATAGGTGTCCAAATGTGCTATTCCTATATCACTGTAATTATGGGTAAATTTTAAGTAATTACTAGTGTTGTTTAGGTATCCTATAAATTCATCTATTTTTACTTCTGGTCCCTCCCACAATATAAATATATTGTCCAAAAACCTTGTACAATACCGAATGTACCTAAAGTATTCACTTTTAAATAAATTCTTGGATTCCCACTCCAACATGACCATGTTGGCGAATATTGGGGCACAAGCCGCACCCATAGCGACACCTTGTGTCTGTTTGTAATACTCGCCTTCAAAATATATGTAATTATGTTCTAGTATAATGGTCATGAATTCCATAATTAAATTAATATGATCCCCATCCAATTGGGAATAACGTCTAATACTCTCAAAAGCTATCCAATCCTACTTCCTTTGGTATACATGAAAAGAGATCTATCACATCAACTGTGATAAAAATCAATCCCTCTTTCCATAATTGTGGAGTTAAATTTCCCAAAAATTTCAAGAGTCTTATCAAATGGGGTATTTGGTAATATATATGTTTCAACCAAGTATCTATAGCTTTCCCCATAGGGAGAGTTTTGGATCTGCTCCCAGATATAATCGGATGAAATGGAGGGTCTAACATTTTTATGTACTTTGGGGATCCCCACTATGGTGGCTAAAGTAGGGTGATCCACTGTTAAATATTTATAGATTCCTAAATCAATTCTTCCATCAAGTAATACTTCTTCTAAATACATATCTATCCGCCAACCTATATTAATCTCGTTCATTGATACGGTTGTATAACTTCCAGACTCAATTAAAATATCAAACATTTTATTTAAATACTGATTATGATCGTATAATACTATCCCTCCCCCCTTATCCGGTTTCATTATTCATACTGAATTGTCCTGTTTTAACCGCTGGATTAACTGAAGCTCTTCCTTACTCAAATTATTCTTTTGCTTGTTATAACCAATATTTTTTTCTAATGAGTAAATGCCTTTAGTTACCAGTTTTTCATACATAGCCACATTGGGGTGGACCCGAGGTATATACATACTTTCTTTAACTTTAATGTAAGAAATTCTCCTGTACCCTTAGTGTTGTTGAACTGTATGACTAAAGTAATCTTCCTTAAATACTTCTTAATCTCTATAATACTATCTACAACCTTAAAACGGTTCCTCGGAATAAATTTCATACCTTTAGTAAATAATGTGAAAAATTCATCATTAATTTCCATTCCTATATAATTAAAAATGCTAAATTTGTTTTTTCTAACTATGATTTCATTAGTATCCTTTCCATCTAATGATATATCGCTGGATTTAGTTAGTTCATTGCTACTACTATTCAAACCAACATCCTGTCTTAATAATTTTCCCTCCAATTTGGGTAAAATGTGCGTGTCGGTCCCCTTCCCCATCTGTTCTCTCTCCATTTCCAATTTCTTGGCAAATTTCCTTTCACATTTGGGTTTCTTCCCCTGTAAAAATTTTCATTACCTCTGCTATTCCTCTGATTAGCATAATTGCTAAAATTGTTGTTAGTTTCCTCTATTACTTCTTGGTTCTCACTAAAGTTCCCTGTGTCTTTTTTACTTGATTCTCACTAAAGTTCCCTGTGTCTTTTTTCCAAGGGTATGCAGAATTGTTCCTATAATCTTTAAGATCCCTCTCTATTTTTTTATATTTCTTTTGTATTATACTGTTTGCTTTTCGTTCTGCCTCTAAATTGTTTTAGATATAAATTTTCCCATTGGTCAAACAGGTCTTCAGCAATAGCTTTGTTAAGCTTCTCCACTATGTCTATAGTTTTACATAATTTTTCATCGTTTTTCTTTATCAATAATTTCATAAAATCAAACCAAAATTGTCAATGTATCAAATTCTTTGCTAGTTTGATCATCAAGTATAATTCCCATAGGTTTTTTAAAAAATCTTAGTCCCTTGGGGACTATTTTAAGTGTCAGACATTTATTTAAATAGGAGTTACCAATTTTAATTCCCCTAATGATGTTTAAATTCTTCCCCAGTGAATAAATTAAATCTTTTAAAGTGCCAGTACATTTGTCACGATTAACATGCTCATTTACACCACCTTGATTCATATTATCAAAACATATGTCAGTAGTTATAAAATTGTCCAAATTCTCCATTCCTATAACTAGTTTGTGATCGTTGTCACAGTTAAAATTAGCACTAGCTCTAGCCCTAGGGCTCTAGCTGTGACTAACAGTACCTTGCTCATTGCATCTCTGTGCAGCCATGGTAGCATATGTTTTCCCGGCCATAATTTGTTTGTTTAGTCCCAGTACATCTGGATTCATCATCAATGTTAAACAAGGAGAAATCAAAAGTAAACTTGTCCGCTAACATACTGTTGTCGACAATTCTACCAGACACATCTTGAGAATGTAATATGTTGATGCCAAAGTTTTTTGATGCTGTCTGTTAGGGATATCAAATTCAGGCTCACTGGAACTGGAATGCCAACTAATCCCTTTATGTGTGTCGGCGTTATGCGATTTAGATCCATATTGGGTCATTAAGTCCAACAACTTGGTTATATCTTTAGTTCAGAGACTTCCGATCGAAGTCTCTAATTCGTGCTGTTCATTAGGCGTATGCTTAATAGCTGCCGCATCCTCCTGGGTCTCCATTACTATGAAAGTCCAATCCATACAACAAAATGACCAAGAACTATAAACACACAAGTCCCAAGGGTGAAGCACGCTAACAAACTATAATACGACCTTTATTGTGAACATAAGGCATTCAAATAATATTTCTGCCAGTCTGTGGTTACTGCCCGTTATGCAGAAAAATGACTGAAATTTGCTTTAAGGGTATCAGAAAAAGTGAAGGTGTTAAAAGGCAAGTCTGCAGTCATTTTAAACATCGGATTGCATTTACCTTTTTTGTTGAATTGATGTAACAAGCTCACATTTCATTTAAATTGCTTTTGTTGATTTTTGAATAAAGTTTTTTTTGCATGTAAAACCTGCTAATCAGTAGGCAGTACATATATTTCCTTAGACTTTTACCTTTCTTTGGGAAAAAGGTCATCAGGTTGACCAAAAATACTGCATAGCTAAAAATGTAGTGCTTAGATCAACTTCACTGTATATAGCCATGCAAGATTACCAACATAGCTGCCTTTGATGAAGCACCAATAGCATCATATGCAAGGTCCCACAGTGCCATGTTGATTATGGCATGGCCAACATTTCAATAATGCTTCAACTGAATGAACAAAAAATAAAGTTTTGAAAAGGGGGGTTGCCACCACACCCCCTTACATACACACACACCTGCTCTGAAATCATTGCAGGTATACAAACTGCATTGGCACTGCTTACCTGTAAAGAAAAATCAGTCACCTAGCTGCACATCAGTAAAGTTTAAACAGAGATGAATTATGCCCTCTTTGGGCTTCCCTAACCTTTACCGGTTGCATATACACATTGAGAACTTAAATTACAGCCACTGTACAACTTATTTTTTCTCCCTAATCAACTGAGATTACTACTTTGAAAGACATTGTTCATTTTTTTCTGAAGTTGATTTAAAATAACGGATATGAAACCACATGTGGTAAATAAATGAATCCCCAAGGTACTATATGCCTTCACTTTTTACATATTTATCCAGTAACCTAGTCTTTCTAAAAAGGTAAAGGTGCAAGAGGGACACCTTTGACATGGCGATAAATAACAAGGATATGAATTCTCTAAATGCTACCTAAAACTAAATATCTTGCCATTTTAAACTAAATATCTTGCCATTTTTTTCTCCTGAAGTAATGCAGCAACTCAAGTCCTTGAAGTGTAGCAAAGTGGTGGTATGTCCAACGAATCCGGAGTAATCCTTACTTTTAAGGAGAACTTCTACCTGTAGGCCAAATGCCATTCTCATAGGTAGGTACTAGGCTATCGGCCCAAGGGCCTAAGTAAGCCTAGCCAACAAAGTTCCCTGGCTTAAGCCAAAGCAAGAAAGTTAATTTACTGTTCCGCTGTCGAGCAGAGCCACAGAAGTGATCCCCGGGGTATATTTCCTATTTCCCATCCACTCAAGATTTTTCTTGGAGTGTTGAGGAACTTTGCTTGACCTAGATGAGTGGCTTGTTCCAGAGTATGAAGTCTCTGGGACAAGTATCTATCCCTCCGCAAGTCCTGTTTATTGTGGTAACAAGGTTTAGGTCCCTAGAGCGTGTAGCTCTGAGGGACTTGGATTTCTTTAGGTATAGCATGTCCAACAGCTCTGGGTTTGACAGCTTTATATGTTGGGCAGAGATCACCTCAGAGGAAGTGATATGCTACAGAGTAAAGCTTGAGTTTTTTGAGACGATCAGTGTAGGGCATATGTTTGAGACTAATAATTCTCTGTGAGGCACTTCTGTGGCCTTTCCAGCTGCTGCAGATTTCTTGTGAGATACATTCCAAAAGGGGCATTGTACTCTAATGGGTCTAATGAGTGTCCAGTAGAGGGGAACAATGACCTCTTTTTCTGGGATGAGAACCCTTTTGTGATGAGGTGTGCTATGTAGAAGAATTTCCTGACTACTGTGGCAATGTGATTTTCAAAGGAGAGACTACTGTCCACCTGGGTCCCAAGGTCTCTTATCACACATTCGGTGTTAAGACTGCCGCCTATGTGGTAGTTCATGGGTACAGAGTTTTTACCAAAGGGGCTAACAATGCACTTTTTGGTATTGAGCTTGAGGCCATGGCTCTGACACCAGGCATCTGTCTCATTGAGGCCCTTCTGTAGGATGTTCACATTTGGAGACTCTACTATAGCTCCTAGTTTGCAGTCATCTGCAAACTTTGTTAGCCAGAGGCCATCTGTGTTAGCCTGTATGTCAGAGAATTAGATACCAAACCAATTAAAAGTCTCCATAAAACGCATCTTGTGAAGGAGATACCATTAACAAGAATAATTTTAAGAATCATGACAAGTAGGAGAATATACCAGCATTTATCTTCCCTAGTTTGCCTTGGCAAGTTCTCCTTTTTATCTACAACTACTTCAGCTATCTGCAAAAAATGTAGTCCACTACACTATGCAATACTCATACTGAGGGGCTGCACAGCATAGCAAAGGCTGCAATAGGATTGGTTCATATGCACTTCTGGTGGGCCTAAGCTTGGTTAAAAACTGCTTAGTTGATAAATTCACTTATGACCTGTGGATTCTATACAATCCCAGAAATTACTAGGACAAGTATCAATGAAGGTGGTGGTTCTGCTGCATTCCCCAAGGTCTTCACTTTCTGCAGCGCACAGACTGGATGTGGACAGAAGAATTTTGTTACAATTAATACTTCCATTTACTTATTTTGGGAAGTAAATTGAAACTTGAATACCCTCCTCAGAGGAAATGGAACTAGATATGTTTAGGAACTCTTGTCGCTTCCTTTGACAGTCACCCTTATTGCTTTTAAGCACATTTCCCTTTTTCGCCAGCTTTTTATCAAACTCTACGATATCTATTTGAAAAAGGAAATAGAAATAATAAAGGAAAAAATACTCAAAGGTCAATCTTCTATCATAATTAGAACTCAGTTTTGAGTGAAGATCCTGAAGAAAACCATAAATAAAAGATACTGCACATGAAATTACACCACTTTTGCAGCAGTGAGGACAAAATTAGTTTCATAAATACAGTAATGATCAGGACTGGCAGTTCAAATGCCATTACAGATGGGACCAAAACAAGCACGACAGCCTGGTAATAACCATACCAGGCTACCAAGTTCTTTCACTTTTACTCCAAGTGCTGTGCTCCTCAGGACCACTCTACAGATCTCGCAAGTCTGTGTGAAGCAGAACCTTTAGAATAACTATACAAAACTAACATTTACTATGTTACCCTTCAAACTACTGGTTAGGCCAGGCATGTCCAGTCTGGGGGTGGGAAAAGAGGGGATACTACAGAGTACGGAATTGCCAGTCCAGACATATTATGGTGTACACCTTTCATATCTAGGATCAGAGTTCCATCCTCATTACCAATAGGATGTACCCCTCTAAACCTCTTCAGTGAATCACCATGAAAAAATGCTTTGCGTATTGGTGACAAAGGGAACCACCTGGGTTTAGAAAGTATAAAGTATATCCAGCTCAGTATCATGCAAAAGGACAGAGCCACTGCACAAGTACCACTAAAGATGCACGTTTTATATAAAATTAACCATGGTACTAAGAGGTGGGTCTAGGATCTGCAGATAGAACACTTTTCCTTGGAGCATTAGCATATTAATGCAACTCAAAATACATTCTGAAAATGTTAATTCGACATTTAGTATCTTATTCAAATAAAAATTGGGATCTAAACAGTTAAGAATTTAGTTCTACCACTAAATCTTAACTGTTTGCGAATATCCATACCCTACAACAGATATTACCCTCATTGACAATAAACAGAAAAATAAACGATAGATATCCTGAACTAAATTTGCTTTTTTGCTGCAACTTTTGCAATGAATAATTTATTCTTTCAAACAGAAGTCTTTATGGAGCACCAAGTGAGGCAGGTGAACAGACAGGCTTGTAATTCAGAGATTCTCCTGGCTGAAGTAATCGACACCAGGAATAAAAAGCCTTCTCAGATAAACTTGAGATCTGCCATTGCAGCATGTTCAAGTGGCACAGTTAATTTTCTAGCACAAAACAAATGTCTCAAGGAGTAAAAAAAACTTGGCAAGTGTACATAGAAAACAGGTGCCTTACAGAAATGTACTGTATACTTAAAACTAGTAATAATTTGTCTGAATCCTGATATAAACTGAAAAAGCAGATGAATGCATTTTTACCTGAAGAATATAGTGAATATGCAATAAATATAGTGAAACAGATGGAACTGGAACAATGAAAATATCTATGTACCATGGCATGGCCCAAAATTAAAGAAAATCAATTTACTGGTAAATGTTTTTCTGGTATTCAGTCTCTGACAAGTTAGGATCTGGACCACCTTATCAGGATAACAAAGGTCCCTAACCATCACTGGGATTGAGATTAACCCTGCTGGAATTAAATGGCATCTTAGAGAACCAAATACCATATCCAATCTTCTTGCAGGATCAGAAGGATGGACAACACATGACTGTGTGAAAGGGCTCTTTTGAAATTAATTGGTTTACACTGATCAAGTAAAGAATGGAGCCACAGAGGCCTTTATTTTCTTGGGCAACAAAATAAATGAGTAAAAGCGTACTCCTTGCTGATACGGTGTGATGTTCTGGAATGCTCTTTTCCTAATTTTTTCTTGCTGCCACTTTCTGATTGAGGAAGATGCTGTGGTTGTGGAGGAGAAAAGGGATTGTATAAATTCTGGATTACTGTCCTCACCCATTTGTCCCATGTGATGGCCATCCAAGCAAACAATATTACTTTCTGCTACTCTGCATATTCATTTGTCACCACTCAGGCAAGTCCTCATTGAGCAGTCTGAGCCCTCCCAATGGATAAACAAGGCACCTCTGAACCATCTAATTTCCAGCTTGTTCTCAACTATATCTTAATGAAAACATCAGGTCATCTGAAGAACTGCTAGTCTCCAATCTTACTTCCTGCTACTCTGTTTATCACCCTTTCTAGAACTTTCATGCATTGTGACAGGAGTTTGATGGATGTCCCCTTCGTTCTTGTAATCTACCACTTATTATCCTTATTTTCCAGTCATCTGGAATATCCCTCTCTCCACACTGGTACAAGTGCCCTCAGAAGCCATTTCTCCCCACCTCTAGCAACATCATCATATCTGCTGTGACCTCATCTGAGCCTACTGCTTTGCCCAACGCCTACTGCTTTGCCCAACTGAATTTTCCTTAATGTTTTTGCTACTTCTAGGGTGGGTTACTCCTCCTCTTTCATAGTAAGCTGCACTTGGAGCAGTACAACGTCTGTGTGGTTTTCTTCATTCAGAAGCTGCTGAAGGACTCCTTCCATCCACCTTTGATGTCCTGGGGAAAGGAGAGCAGGTTGTTGGTATCCCTTATGAAGGGTGTCTGCTTTGTAAGCAGAGAGTTTCTTTATGCCATCTACAGAGGGTCACTTTCCAGAAGTTTGTAGCGTGCCTGTGATGCCTTGTTATTGCAACTCTGTCATAGCCTGCATTATCAACCAGTACTTGTGTTACACAAATGTGCATGTATTTTATACACAGGCATGCATATATGTATGCATACACGTGGAGCATATCTGTGTACATCTATTATATATCTACTCAGTTACTCTCAAATAATGCTGACAGTCTGAAAAAAGACCAGTTACCACAGCAGCTTAGTTATTTACTTTCAACTCAGAAGTCCCTAATATCATTCAAATACCTTCTCTGAACAGATAATTACTAAACATGAGATTTTCTGAAAAAGATTAAGAATGTTCTATAACCAATAGGACTGATTTTTTAATTCTGCTCCTCTCAAACCTTCAACAAAAACAAGACTTATAAAAGAGGACTACTCATCCAACATATTAATGCAAGAAAGCTTAATATACAAGAGTTGCACTCTTGGATTGCTTACTACAGGCGGGATGCTTTAGTCATTAGATGCTTGTCTGAAACGGACAACTAAAGATAAAGAAATCTTATTACCAGGTTATACTAGACTCACGGATTCATATACTAGTAGGATAATTGCCCTTGTAGGTTATTTTAAGCCTAGCCAATTTCTTTTCAAAGGTGAGAATCAAACCCTGTATCTTGTGTTTGTAAGGTGAACACCTTAACCATTACGCCACCCCCCCCCCCAACCACAGAACACTTGTCTAACAGGGCTGGATGCATTCCTTGCATGACTTCATACAATTGCCAATCCACATCATCTCAAATAGCAGTCCCAAAGTTTGCCACTATAGAAATAATTATCAGCAGAAACGAACCAAAACAAACCAAAATGGTTATGCACAGTTCTAATCTACATGTCCAAATTCAAAAAAGTATCAATATCATGCAGGGTCTTTCATCCTGTTAATTACTAAACAATGCACAGTATTATGGGATTTAAAATGTCCATCATGACAACTCCACTTCACTCTACATGCGAGATTAACACTCATATAGAAATTAATCTCTTTGGCTTCAATCAACTAATGCTTCAACCTACTACAGTAAAAGTAGCAACAGACAGCCACTGCAACTCCCAAATACAGCACTGAATCTTCTATACTTCTTGGTGTCTTCAATGATCACAACCCTACTTTGGGTATTTGCAAATAAGGAAAATGTAACAAATACTGTGCACTTAAACAACTTTCATGAAAACCTATTCAAATCCTTAAACAATGTAACTGGACACCAATAATAAAATGTCTAACTCTTGATAGTGATGATGACGATGTACATTTCATAGGTTCATAGATGATTACTAGGCTAATGGCCATACAGCCCCTTACAAGCCTAGCCATATTTATCCCAAACTGCCCCAACTGTCGACAGTTACGTGAGTGAAGCATGTAAAAGTTAAGGGTCTATGGTAGTTAATACAGACTTCCTCTGTCCAGGAGACACATGGGCTCCACCAGAGGAGTGAATTTGCAGTCACCTATCCATTGATCTAGGTTGCATTCGAAGAGGGTCAGGGAGGGGCTCTGTTTTACGTGAATTGGAAGCTTGTTGCAGAGAAGTGGCAGTCTCTGGGAGATGCAGTCTAACCAACATGACTTGCTCATGTCAGAGGCTAGGTTAAGATCCCTGGAACAAGTGACCCTCCTGCAGTTTGATTTACAAATGTGAAGCATTTCCATCAGGGCCGGGACAGAGACTGCCCTGTAAGCAAGGCACAGATAACCCCTTAGCAACCTGTAGGAGGCAATACAGTGACAGCATTCAGTCTTTTCATGCAAGACTCGTTTGGTGTACCCTGTAATTTCTTGGTGAGAAACTTCTGCAGTCTCAAATGGTTTCAGATGTCTGATGAGGTGCATGAAAAAGGGAGCATTGTACTCAATTATTCATTTGATGAGAGCAGAGCATAATGGAATTATAAACATCCTTAGATCTTTTTATATTTACTTAACTGTTAAGCTCCTATACAAAAAAATGTACACCACAGTAAACCAAAAGGGAAAAATGAAACTTTGAAACAATAAGTTAAAAAATAGAAAGACTGCACCCATGCATTTTTACAATACAAAAAGTTAACACAGTAAAAGATAAGACACCACATTAGGATCATCCAAGGGAAGGTTACTGTAAACTCTTGGGAAGAGAATTAATACTCTTATCTTGGGGGCGGGGGGAACCACATCTATTTACCAATGTCTCACTGTATGAAACAGCCTGTAAAACAAATTTCATGGAGGCTGCTATCAAAACCTGTACAATCCTCAACAGTGTAGCACATCTCAACTTAAAAGATGGCTACACACTGATAAACAGCTTAACTTCAGCTCTTCCATTGTGGAGAGGAACAGAATTACTAGCCCTACTCTGTTTTAGTAAAATTCATTTACTAGCTAGCAAGTGGATGCCAGCAAAGAAACAGAGCCTGAAAGAAAATAAACTAGAAAAGGTGGAGAAAACCCTGATTGTGAAGAATCCTGCAGCTGTTCAGCAAATGTCAGTTCAAGCTACAGCTTTGGTAGATGAGATGGCATCCAGTAATAGCCGATTAAAATAAATGAAACACTAGAGTAAATCAGCTCAGATTACTAAAAGCTGGAAAAAATGGAAGCTTTAAACAGCTATTCAGATGAACTAATACAACTTCAAAAATCAGAGGTCAAAATGAAGAAAAGCTGGTGGAGTGCAATACTACTTGAAAAGTGCAGTTTCAAAAAATGGTTGAGTAAAAGGACACAGCATGCATAGAAAACAATAATTTTCTGCTGTACCAGAGAAATTAGAAGGAACACACTAACTTTATGAAAATAAGCAATTGGACTGGTATTCCACAAAAGGATTTGTTAACTTAGTGACATGTGCATGTTCCAAGTCTGGCCATGAGAAAACAGCTAAGACCTATATCAGTAAAGATGCCATCATACCAACAGAAACTGATGACAAAACTGTGGCAGAAGGGCAAAATATGAAAAATATGTGAAAAATGATAACCAGCATAAGAGAATTTTTTTTCCTGGCAAATCAGGAAATAGAGGAATGTGAGAGATTCAAGTTGATTTTTTTCCAGAAAGATCAGTCATTTTTTGATGTAGAACAGGCCAACAAGATAATACAAAAGGTTGCCCAACAGAAAGTGAGCCATCAAACAGGAGACGCTCATTCTTCTGATAAAGCCCATAGAGAGTCTTTGCCAATTAAACCTTTCCCAATATTGCAAAGGAAAATGTTAGAGAGAAAAAATGCACAGACACAGACTAGAATTGGGAGCACACCTTGGACCTAAACTGGAAGCTGTGGTTGGGAGATGTAGATGAAGAGGAAAATGACCAGCAACACTGAAATTAGTGAATAAATGCAAGACCAAAGTATCAATCACATTTGTGAAGTATGGCTTAAAGTGGCTGAGAGAGATTGCACTTTTGTTGACTGTTAAACATGTGGGGGGACTGAAAAGCATACACAGCACTTTGTCATTAATGCTTTAAAGTAGTAAAATGAAAACAATTTTTTGTTCTTAGCAGTATCTGTATAAAACATTTCAGGATATAAATTGCATGCTATATAGTAAAGCATTTTTCATTGCTGTATGTGAAAGGTACTAAAGTACTTTTTTCTTTCTTTAGGTATAAGTGTAGGTATTAACCTAGGAAGAGAAGAATGGGCTGGACAAAGTAGGTTCAAGTTAATATGACGTAGTCCTTAGGACGGGGACAGGATGCAAAATTGCACAGATCATAATACATGTAGAGATGAGATGATGTTCTTACTTTTACGTCAAAGGCATTAATCAAACATTCACCTATGTAATCTAACAAGTTTAAGAATGTGTGCTACAAAAAGGGAAACACTAACCAATGAAAAGTTGTTTTAGCAAATAAATTTTCAGTATAAATTGAGAAATCTATAGCTGGAGGCTGCTGTAAATTGTGTTCTTATGTTTCCATGGAGACCAGCTGATTACAGATCTAGACAAATCAGGAAAGGTCTAGACAGTTCGCAGAAAGAAAAGTAGAATTAAAA
>NC_056734.1:438884773-438887273 GCF_019279795.1 Protopterus annectens | reverse complement strand
CAACAAACCTCACTGCTTTGCGAGAGTGTGTTTGCACTTGGCACACAAAGGCTTTTGGCTGCTGGCAAAGGCTCTTGCCTTCTCCACAGTGCCTTTAGGCAAGGTCTCGAAAAAAACATAACATATGTGAAATTATCAGAACAAAATAAGGGTCATGCTGTTAAATGCTAGGAGCTTAAACCACAAACTGCACTCCCTGGAAGCACTTCTATCACTAGAAGATGCAGATGTCTGTGCAGTCATAGAAACATGGTTTAAGGCCTCTGAGTACCCAGACACTGCAAAGCTACAATGCCTTCCACATCCTTAGACTAAAATGAACGCTCAAAAACCAAAGGAGGCATTTCAATCTATATTAGAGATAAAATAACCTCCTGTCTAGTTAGACTGGGCAACTCAATGACATTACTCCAGGTTATGGTGGGTAAGACCACCATTCAAGTCTTGGCCAGCTGTAGATGACCCTCCATGTGTCACAACACCCACCAAGCCTACTTAACCAAACTGAAGACCATCCAAATTTTACCGAACACATAGGTTATGGGGGATTTGAATTACCCCACCACTAACTGGGAAACCTATTCTAGCCCAAATAGCACAAAAGTTACTTGAATTTATGAATTCAAATGACCTGCAGCAAACTGTCCACACCCTGACTAGAGAAACAAACATTCTAGATATGGTCCTTACCAACATGTCAAACAGGTGCTCTCCTGCAACTGTCGGACCCTCATTAGTAAAAACCGATCACACCGTCACCTTTGAACTGACACCAACACCAGAACTCAAGAGTGAAATCAGACTAAACTTCAAGGCAAACTATACCCTCCTAGGAGAAGGGATAAATGCATACAAAGTCATACCCCAGCCTGAAAGTGTTAACTATGCTGCAGCGTACACTAAAGCCCTGTACAATCACTTGCACAAGTGTATAAACTCAGCTGTACCAGACAATAAAATCCAGAGCTCAAGGTAAAATCAATACTGCACTTAAAACATCAACAAATGCCATAATAAATGCAAAAAGTTGCTGTTCAAGAAAACAAAGACAAGGACCCAGCCTTAAAAGGCAAATAAGACAACTTATAAAATCCTCCAAGACCTCGTTTGAGAGAAACCTAGCAAGTACTGCCAAGGACTACCCCAAGGCCTTTCACAGCTACTTATGAAACCTAAAGGGTAGGACTCAAGCATAGGTTCATAGGTAGGTACTAGGCTATTGGCCCTAGGGCCTACATAAGCCAAGCCAAACGGTACCCTGGCTTTTGCCCCCAAGAAAATTATTTTCCTGTGCCCCTGGTAGAGCCACAAAAGTGATCCATGGGGTGAATTTACCATCTCCCATCCAATCAAGATTATTCTTTGAGTGCTAATGAGGAAGACTGTTTGATATAGATAGGTAGCTTGTTCCAGAGTATGGGAAGTCTCTGAGATAGGAATCTATCCCTCCAGCATGTTCTGTTAATTGTGGTTACAAGGATTAGGTATCTAGAGCGTGTAGCTCTGAGGGACTGGGATTTCTTTACGTGGAACATGTCAAAAAGCTCTGGGTTTGACAGATTTGTTTGTTAGGCAGAGATCGCCTCTGAGTAGGCGATATTCAACAGAGTAAAGCTGGAGTTTGAGACCGTCTGCGTAGGGCATCTGTTTGAGGCCAGTAATCCTCTGAGGTATTTCTGTGGCTTTTCCAGTTCTTATAGACGTCTCGTGAGGTATATACGAAAAGGGGTGTTGTACTCTATAATGGGTCTAATGAATGACTAGTAGAGGGGAACAATTACCTTTTTTCATGGATGAGAAACATTTTGAGGAAGTGTGCCATGTAGAAAGATTTCCTGACTACTTTGGCCCTACTGTTTGATATAGATAGGTAGATTGTTCTCTATATCAAACAGTTGGGAGGGTGGCCTAATGGTTAAGGTGTTTGTCTTACAAACACAAGGTACAGGGTTTGAGTCTCATAAGGGATAATTGGCTAGGCTTAAAATGGCTCACAAGGGCAGTTAGCTTAGTACTAATCTATGAATCTATGGCGATGTGAATATCAAAGGAGAGACTACTGTCCTGTGTCCCAAGGTCTCATCACACTTTCGGTGTTAAGTAGACTACTGCCTATGTGGTAGTTCATGGGTACAGGGTATTTTCCAAAAGGGATGACAATGCACTTTTTGCCATTGAGCATGAGGCCTTGGCTTTAACACCAGGCATCTGTCTCAGTGAGGGCATTTTGCAGGATATCCACATAGTTAGGAGATTTGAATATGGATCCTAGTTTGTAGTCATCTGCAGACTTTGTTAGCCATAGACCTTCTCTGAATTAGCCTGTACTTCAGAGAAAAAAACTGATGGCAAATGGTACCACTCAATAACCCCACAGAGGTAGCAAAACTGCTAGCGGAAAGGTTTAGTGAAAATGTCACTGTTTTTACCCCTGCCCCATACTTGCATATCTGAAGAGCAGGTCCTATATACATACATAATACCTATATCCACACACACA
>NC_056734.1:438696810-438759310 GCF_019279795.1 Protopterus annectens | reverse complement strand
CCCAACAGCAGATACAATTATGTTCAAATGAATGAAATAGTGGTTTTAAATTAAATACTAGAACATTTGCACACACTTCAGCTTCAGACGCAAGAATTGCCCTGCAGACAGTCAACATCTGTAAGCAGTTGGTATTGTGTCAGTGGGTAAAACAAGGTTTTCAGGAAAGAGATAGTCAGTCAATTTTGTGGCACTTTAAAAACATTTTTCAGTCTTGGGTAAAAATGTTTAAATTCCTCTCAAACATTCACCTGTCCATGAATTTCTTTAATGAATCCCGCATGTACTCCAGATATGGCACAACAGTTAACAGCACTGTTATCAGTGTACCTTGTTTTCTGGTTTGTCTCCTACTTTCAGCTGGCTGGCTTATTCTTAGTACCATCCATCTGCACACTATCAAAACTGTTGCAAACTTTTAAATACTTGCAGCCACTCTCTTATGGGATATGTGCCGACATGACAAAATGCGTAACTTGGGTCATGCTCATATTGGAATTTACTCCAACTAAAGGGATCCTCATGGCAGAAAAAAGGGTTGTTTGGAGGAGCAACAAATATTTCTGCTAATAAATAAAGATATTTTCTTGGAAGAGTCTTGGTTGCAGCACAAAATAAAATGGGGGTTGCCTTGAAGGTGTGAATATTTATTCTTTCACATTTTATTATAAACGTCTCTTTTTATCAAAGTTCAAGACGCAAGAATTCCAAAAGAACAAAAATGAAATACAGTACATCCAACTGTAGAATATTTACAAAAGTACTATACATTATAGTCAAGAAAAACTAATGGAATAAAAACTTAATACAACCATCTCACTAGGATAACCATTGTGTGAAAATGTTGGAAAACAAGGGATATGAAAGAAGGTGTGTGTGTATTAACAGAATTGAGGCAAAAGAACAAACATCTTACAAGTTTAGAATTGCATTCCAATTGCCAAGTGATACGTGCAGTTTGCAATTTAAAATAAGGAATGCTTTAAAGGCTTTGAAGTATTGAGTTGTTCAGTCCAACATACCGAATGCAATGAGTACCATTTCTTGGTTATACAGAATTGTATCACACATAACATGCAACTGTAATTGAATGGGTTTAATATTTTTTGTTTTAGATGCAAGATAGCAAATTATTGGCTCAAAGTCAGGAAATTCAGCTTTGATTTTTTTGTTTTAGTATCCCACATAATTTTTTGGTAGATTGACAGTTTCAAAATTATCTGCATTGGGAAGGTTGCGCACATTATTAAAGTGTTATCTTATAGAGCTTTTTAGCCGGTGTGATATAGGTATTTTTTAAACCTTTACTGAATTGTCACTTGTGACGAGCACAGATTTATATAAAAGTAAACAGCATTAAAAAGTTTGAATTAAACATTATGCTTCATGTACTGTGATATATCATAGCACCCAAGCAACATTAGATAAGTTATTCAACCCCCCCTTTTTAAAGGAACAGCTTTATTAAATTAATCACTTACAACATATTCATACATTTATATAAATGAAAACAAACCACAACACAATCCTAATATAGGCATGGTTTATCCATATTGGGTGTAATTATATTAAGTATATCCCCTTTAAAATGTTAAGAGGAATTAGACTATCAATTGTTTGGTTGCCCCCTTGTTGATTGTTAAAGCTGTTGCCAATATTTAAGATTAGACTAATTTTGAGTTTATATGATGCCACTTCAGCTTGGCCAGCTAAGAACTTGGTTATATTCAACTGGACGTATAAGAGAATTTAAGTACCTTTATCTGCTTTTTAAAAAATATTTAATTTGAGTGTTGAAGGAATTAACTGAAGTTATTCTGCTCTTCAGTAACTTGAACTGAAGCTAGTTGTTGCTAGTAATTACAGGTGTGGGGTAGCCACATTCTTTGATTTCCTGTCCTTGCATATTTAAACTGGTGCATGTGAAATAATTCCTAAACTTCAGCTTGGCCAGCTAAGAACTTGGTTATATTCAACAAGAGAATTTAAGTACCTTTATCTGCTCTTTTTAAAAATACAGTATTTAATTTGAGTGTTGAAGGTATTTTTAACTGAAGTTATTCTGCTCTTCAGTTATTCCCACCCACCTTTTGTTTTGGTGTTAATCTTAGTGGCATTGAAACTGCCGCCCTCAGCCTGCCTCTGGGCCCATCTCATTTGCTCACTCAACTGAGTGCAGTGAGATCATATTCTGATTTCAGGCACTCCTACTGTGTACAAAGAGAGCATCTGGGAAATAAAAAAAAAAAATTAAGCTTATTTCCTGCCTTTCTTGTTAAGTGGTACAGACTATTTGTAGGCTTCTGAGCTTCTGTTATAGCTTGTTTTTTTTTCTTATAACTAGCCAGTTTTCTAGTTTCAGCACTCAAATCTGTTTCTTTGATCTCAGCACTTCGTTCAGAAAAAAAAAAAAATTTTCATCTGCTTTTACTGTACTTGTGTTTTACCTACTTCTCTTTACTTTTGCATCATCTTAAAATACCTCAATTGTATTTATTACTGCTGGTGTAACTCATTCTAAGCCTTTGGTTTACACTTGGGATTCGGACCAGTTAGTTGTTTTGCACTGAGAGGGTTTGTGGTCTGCACTGTTGTGGCAGAACAGGTAGCTTACATCCTTCTAGGTTGTGAACTGCTGATTGAGGGCTCAGTGTCTGTTATTCTAAAAGTGTATTAATTCTGGTTTAAGCACTTGGGCTTTCAAGCCAGTTATTTTACATTAAGAGGTTTCGTGGTCTGCACTCTTGTGGGAGGAGAGGCTGGACTCTGCCCTTCTGAGCTGGGAATTCTGGTTAAGGCTTATGCATGCATATCTGAACTGTTTCTTACTGTTGTTTGCTGTGGCATAGACTGGATTCGGGCCTGCTGGATCTAGCTTTGTTTGTGTAACTTGAGCACTAATCCAGACATTCTCTAAAGTATTCAATGGTATTTATTACTGCTTGGTTGTAACTTGATTAAAGTGTAGCTATCATTCAAGTCTTTTGGATTAAGCACTTGGGCTTCAGACCAGTTTTACATTAGGAAGGTTTGTGGCAAGCACCGTGGTGGCAGGACAGGTAGCTTTCATCCTTCTAAGTTGGGAACTGCTGATTGAGAGCCCAGTGTCCAAGTGTATTAGTTCTGGTTTAGGCACTTGGGCTTCAGGCCAGTTATTTTACATTAAGAAGGTTTGTGGTCTGCACTCTTGTGGGAGAAGAGGCTGGACTCTGCCCTTCTGAGCTGGGAATTTCTGGTTAAAGGTTTATAGTGCCTGAATATTTGAACTGTATCTTACTGAAATTGGTTCACCTTGTTTGCTCTAGCATAGACTAGATCCACTGAATCTAGCTTTGTTTATATGCTTGTTGTTTGCTTGCTTGTTATTTCCCTGGAAGCTAATTCCACCTAATACACAACTTCTCAGCGCTTCTGTGGATCACTAGTGATATCTGCATTGCTTACTGTACTTATTTCCTTGTTTAAAGTTACTGTTTGTCGCTTTTGCATTTAGTTACTTGTAACACATTGCACTCAAGTTACCTGGCACTTGCTCACTAAAGCAATTATATAAGTCAGCACTAAAAATTAAAAGCACTACACCCTCACTCCCCACTGGCCCTTGTTTTCAATTAAGGAATTCCCAATATTATTCTAGCATGTCCAAAGGTCAGTTGTCAATCTTCTCCCAGCTGGTGAATCTGGGAATCTTGAGGCAATGTTATAACTGCCTCATGTACACAGACCCTCTCCTCCACCCAAGAGATGTAGCTATTTAGCCAAACTGGAGGCGGAGCTCTCAACTCAGGACTGGCAAGACCAGACAGGGAGAGCAACTACACACACCACAAACCAGCCTCACATAATGCTACCTCCACTGAATCAAACACATAAACACAAAGACATACGAGGCTCTGAGTAAAAATTTACCTAAACAGCAGAGGCCTCCAAAGCAGACACCCAAACTGCTACCTCAAGACACCCCACGCAACACATAAACCACAAAGCAGTGTGCAAGCAGTCATAAGGCCAAATACAACACCAAACATACTTGTCATAGGTGACTCCATAGTCAGACACACTGACGTCCCTCACCAGGCTGAACAAGGAGAGGTCACAGTAAGCTGCCTATCGGGCGTAGAATCCGCCACATAACACAAGCGGTCACTCCACGGCAAGTACAAATATGACAGTCATTGTCCATGCTGGTGTGAGCGACCTGCTCCTGGACTACATGGAGAGTCTGATTATGTAGCCCAGGCATGAAACCCTGAGCAGTATCCTTCCTTCACCAAGAATGATGCCACAATATAGAGACAAGATGATCAGCTTTAACAATTGGCTTAATGTCTGGTGTCATTCAAAGGGGATCCAGTGTCCCTGCCTGGGATGACATCGCTGCTTCATAAGGGACCATCTGTCACCCCTGATTCCGGATATTGGCTAAGGCTCTTGCCACCCCCATAGTGCCTTTTAGGCAAGGCTCAAATTCTAAACCTACCACCCTAGAAAACAAAATGGGAAGAAACTGAGGTAATGCTGCTCAATGCCAGAAGTCTCTCAAAATGGAGGTCCTTCTCAGTATGGAGAACATAGATGTCTGTGCTGTAACTGAAACCTGGTTCAAGAGGTTTTACCTCATATGCGGCCCCAAACCGGAAGGAGGGGGTGTATCCATATTCATAAAGGATACCCACACCTCCAGGTTGGTGAAACCATCCAGGTGCAACTAACCATAGGCAAAACTTCTACAAATTGTAGCATGCTACAGGCCACCCTCTCAAACTCAGGAACCCCACACAGCCTTCCTGAAGACACTGGAGAGTATAAATGTATCTCCAAACGCCATCATATTGGGCGACTTCAACTACCCGAATATAGACTGGGAACATTACTCAAGCCCTAACTTTCTAGCCCAACTGTTCCTGGAGTTCATAAATTCAAATGCCATGGAACAGCTAGTCACTGTTCCCACGAGAGGAGAAAATACTAGATCTCATTGTCACAAACATGGGGACAAAATGCTCCACACCGGAAGTATATCCCTCATTGGTGAGATCTGATAAACTAATCTCACTGGAAATCCACATCACCCCAAACAAAAAGACCATAGTGAAGAACTTCTCTAAAGCAAACTTCACACTACTCAAGACTGGTGTGGTATCCTTCAAGGCCCTGAGCAAGCCCTTACAAATGCCTCCTATCAACAAGTCCAGGACTGCATAGATCAGGCAATCCCCAATAACACGAAGACTGTTTCCACAAAGGGCAAACATGCAGTCTGGTGGACCCCAGCCATTAAACTTTACAATAAGGAGTACATGATAGAACAAAATCCATAAAAGGGAAGTCACCCTGATCATTATTAGAAAATAAGCACTCATAAAATCAACTAAGGCCAATTTTGAGAGAAAAATTGCCATGGATTCAAAGGAGAATCATAAGGCCTTTTCAGCTATGTTAGGAACCTGGGTGGAAACTCCCAGATATGCTCAGAATTAGTCAAAATGATACAAAAATCACTGAACCCACAGACATTGCCAACATACTGGCAGACAGGTTCAGTGCAAACTTCACCCTCTCCCCTAAAGGGAGAGATAACTATCCCAGCAGAGTGTAGCCTCCCGGACATCTCAAATGTGCAGGTGAAAGCTGCTCTCTAAAGCAGAAAACACAGCATCAATGGGGATGGCTGTGTGCTATGAGGAATTAAACCCGCCATAAGGCAGCTGTTTAATCTCAGCCTTACCACAGGATACATGCCCAAGGGGCAACTGTTGTCCCACTCCACAAGGCGGCACCTCTCGGACCCTGGTAATTACCGCCCCATAAGCTTAACAAGTCTAGTCAAAGCTATGGAGAGGATCATAATGGAGCTCATAAACAAAGATAGGGGACTTGCAGACATTGGACCCACCCAGTTTGGCTTTGTCAAGGGAAGATCATGCCTTTTTGAACTCACCAAGGCCATTGATGAGGAAAGGCAGTCCATACATACCTTGACCTTGCAAGGCTTCGACACAATACCCCACTCGGTATTGTAGAAAAACTTACCAGCTTAAATGTAAACCCATATGTCACAAGATGGGTTGCAAACTGGCTTAAGGACAGAACCCACAGGGTTAGAGTTGCTGGCGCTGTGTCAGACTCCAAGCCGGTCACAAGTGGTGTCCCACAGGGCTCGGTCCTGGCCCCTATTGTTTGGCATCTACTTCAGAAGTACAGGCCAACATAGGAGGACTTTGGCTGAAAGTTTGCAGACTACTGCAAACTCCATAGTGGAAAGTGCATCAGACACATATCCTTCAGAAGGGACTCATGGAAACAGATAGCTGGTGCCAGAGCCATGGCCTGAAGTTAACCAAAAATGTATAGTCATACCCTTCGAAAACAAGGTAACCCCAAGCTACCATATAGGTGGCAATCCACAGAAGAGGTTATCAGGGACCTGGGGACCCAGGTTGACAGTGTTTGACACTCACATTGCTAAAGTGGTTAGAAAGACCTTCTACATTGCCCACCTGATCATGAAGGGATTCACATCCAGATCTAGTGAGGTTATTGTTCCTGTACTCTTCACTTATCAGACCAATGATAGAGTACAATGCCGGGATGTATCTCACCCGACATCTGCAGCAATTGAGAGAAAAGTTCCTCACCAAAAGGATAAAGGGACTCCAAAATCTGTCATATGCTGCCAGATTGAAGAAACTCCAGCTCTATTCAGTCGCATACTGTATGCTCAGAGGTGACATGTGCCTGACATACAAGGCCATGTCCAACGAATTAATGGACATGCTCCACCTCAAAAATCCAAATCCACCAAACCACTAGAGCAAGCGACTTAAACCTTAGCACGGATATAAATAGGGCGTGCTGGAGGATAGATTTATCACCAGACCCTATGCTGTGGAATAAAATCCCGGTCCATGTGAGGCAGAGCAGCTGACTCTGTTCAAGAAATCTAGACCTGTGGATGGGAGATCGGTTTACCTGAATAATCTCTGTGTCACTGCTGGACAGAGGCACAACAAACTAATGGGCACAGTATTTTTTCATATCAAAATAGGCTTATAAATGCCTTAGGGCAGATAGCCTAGTATAAAACCTATGAACCTATGAACTAGATATTAAATTTAAGGGCCAAAAGATCTTAAATTGTTTCTATAATGTGTACAAGTGATTATATTCTTAAGTATAGTAAGGTTTTACAGATAAAATGAGTAGATTGTAGCAGAGTAACTTTTTGGAAGATGGAGCAATTCACACTGAAGTAGGGAGGGTACAATTTAATTTTCAGATGGTGAGTTTTTAATACAAAAGTCAATAGTATTGTAAAAGATATTAGGATCGTTATCTAGAGGTCGGAAAATAGTACCCATTTGTTCTAAGCCAATAGATTTTCATTAATTGATTAAAGTGAACATACTGTACAGAGTTTACCATTTTAAGCTTTTTGTATTTGTCTTGGGTATCCTACAGCAAGAGGACAATTCTCCTGTTAAATACATCTTGATCACACATTTAACCAGGCAGAGCCCCATGTAGATTTAGGATTAAACTTCAGATTTATGAAGTCGTGATGCTCTGGGCCATTAAAGAATAGCTAGGGAAAAAAATAATCAGGAACTCCATCCTTCCATAATCTTTGGGACAAGATAGTTTAGTGCAAATTTATTCAGAATGTATATGGGTCCACAAATGCAAGAAGGTTGAGGTGTACAGTTCAAAATATTCTTGCAGGAATAGAATGTATAGTAGTCATAAGAAAATGACCATCCCAGCCTTCTTTTAACAATGGCTACTTTGGATAAGGAAAAGTTGAACTACCACCTTTTATTGTCTGAAATATTAATCCAGGTATAAAGGAAATTGTACAATAGGTAAGATGGGGATCAAGAGTTAAATTTCCAAATATTTGTCCATTTTGTAGCAATGCCTTCTAATTTTGAAGAAATGATAGAGTGGTTTTGATATGGTTTATCTGATCAAAAGGGGGAAATTAGTGGGCAAAACATGTTTTATAGTCTGTTTGCATGGATTAATATCTGTTAGTGTGATAATAGGTAGCTTCCAATTTGTTTATGAATTAAAATTGTTTTAGTGTGATAATTGGTAGCTTCCAATTTGTGTTTATGAATTATAAAATTGTTTTAGCTTATTTTAGGTATGCCAGAAAATTGTTTGAAATGATAAAGCTGAATAGGTATAGCAAAATAAGCTATTTGGTCTTTACAAGTTTTGAAAAATTCATATGTAAAGCCATCCAGTCATGGTGATTTGCCCCTTTTGAGACTATTTGTGTTACTTGTTTCATGCAGTTGGAAAGGTTTAGATAGTATCAGCTGTTGATTATATGTATTGGAGTTTCATACAGATTAGAAATTTTCAATATTGATATTGCTGTGGCAAAAACTATTTTAACCTTAATTTCAGATATACGGGGAGGTCGTGGTTGAGTATTAAATTTAGCTAATAGCTTAGAGGAGGGGGTCCTGTGCCCATTTTGAATAGCAACTAGTATTTTAGATTCACACCAAGCCAGCTGTGTTAAGCAATGTAATTTTCGGTTATTTAATTTGTCAATCTTGCACCAGCTTAATATCTAGGGCTTTTAATTTGTCTAATTAGTTTTTTTTTTTAATTTTCTAAGGTATGAAGCCTTGTTGATTAAAAAGTCACATAGCTGGGTTTTGAATGCTGCCCACGAGATGGCATAATTTCATGGCATTAGAATGGAGGTTCAATGAAAGGGTCCAGTTAATAGAGGGATTGAGTTAAAGGATAGGTCAAGATTTAGTTTTAACTGGATCTTGGAATGGATAAATTATTCACTGGTCTGTTTGGAAACCTGCTATGCAAATTAGCAGCCTACACAATGGTAAAAAATAATCAATTCTGGACAAGGACTTGAAATGGGTTGAGTAGTAAGTAAAATTAAAATCCTTAAGTGAGGCAAATCTAATTGGGTCAGCTAGATCATGTTCAGTTTGTAATTCTAATAAGGCTTGGTACAAGCCATCTTTGTATACATTTCCATCTTTCATTGGGTCTGTTACCATATCCCACTCTCTCACGATGTAAAAACATTCACATTTTTTTAAATAAACTTGTTTGGTGCAAGGTACTTAAATGCACTGGTTTAATAAGCAAATTCAGACTTAACATGAGAACATCCAACTGAGAACCTTTTTATTGTTAAAACCAACATGGTTAATAACGTTGTGCTTTCGTCCAAGTAAAGACTTCAAACTTAACACTGTCAACATAACATTTAAATACACCTTTGAGCCAATCAAAGCCCCTCCTAATCAATAATCAAGTGTCAAAACACACTTGAAAGCTATAGCATGAAACATATATACACAAAAAATCAACTGAATCTATAAAAATCAATTTTCAACCTATTACATACCATAATTATGACACAAACCTTCTGGTGCACACAATCCCACACTGTGCTCAGAGCAAACAAAAATGTACACCAAAACAGTCTATCACACTAAATAAATCCAGCTTGCCCTCAAATAACTCTAGCAAGGGCAAATAACGAGTAAGACACAAACTGGTAATAAGCTAAATAGCTTTTAAATTTTAATCACAATCTTCATGTCCATAGAGAAAGTGATGATCTAGCAAAGCACAGACTGGCTTCACCCCCTGGCGTCAGTGTAGTAAAAACAACCATAAACCTTCACCTTTAAATACAGTTAAGTTAAAGCAACATACATGTTTTTTTGCTTCCTTTTGTTCTACAGCAAGAAAAGTACAGTTTTGTACCTAACATAAATGTAGATGTGAGTGTACACCCTGCTGCAGTCATCACACTTGAGTTAACCTGTCGTCAGGCAGTCCCGCAGTCGGCCGGAATTCCAAAGTCTTGGTCCGGCGTCGGTTGCTGTCGCTTCTCTGACGTCAGCGTGCCAGGGGTATATATAATGCATCAGACGCCATTTTCAGTTTTTCTTGGCCCAGATGTCAGGTGCCCCCAAAAAGGTGGTCAGTAATTAGTACTAAATTAAGTAATTTTTGCACAAACACAAAATCCCTCCAGCTATAAGCAAATATATCAGGAAGGAATTGTAGAGATTTAGTCAGTTAGATCAGAGGGGATGGAGGGAGGGTAACCTGGACTGCAGCAGGGTGTACACTCGAACATCTACATTTATGGTAGGTACAAAACTGTACTATGTCAATCGTGTTACCCTGCTGCAGTCATCACACTTGGGTAGAATCCCAAAGCTAAGGATGGGTGGAGGAGTTAGAGGGTTAGAGGAGGCTAGAAGGCCCTGCAGAACTGCAGTGGCGAAGCCAGCTCTAGTCTTAGAGTAAAGTGGTAAGTGAGTGTTTGGTAAAGGTATGTACTGAACTAAGTTGCAGCATCCAAAATCTCCTTGGTTGGAACCCCGCAGAGGAAGGCTGTAGATGTAGCTGTTGCCCTGGTAGAGTGGGGCCTAATGGTAGCAGGAACTGGTTTTCCATGATGGGTATAGCAAAAGCGAATGCAATGTCCTATCCATTTGGAAATGGTTTGTTTTGATATAGCCTTCCCTTGTGAAGCTGTAGCATAGGATACAAAGAGCTGGTCAGATTTTCTGAAAACCTTTGTTTTATCCAAGTAGTAACGAAGTTGCCTGTGAATGTCCAAGGAATGCAGGAGTCTCCTTTGTTTTGTGGATTTGGGAAGAAGGTAAGTGGATGGTTTGATTTAAAGCCACACTGGAAACCACCTTAGGCATGAAGGAAGGATTAGTTCGTTGAGAAACTGTCTTGACGGAAAATGAGGGTGGATCCATTTTGTAGTGGGCTGAAATAGCTGATGCACGGATTTTAATGGAAGAAAAAGAAAGTCCTTTGTGCAACATCTCAGTTAAGTACTGTAGAATCTGAGGCATGTGAGGCTGAAATGTGTTTTGGTCTTTAGCTTGGTTCCAGGCACAAAACCTTTTCCATTTGTCCGAATAGGCCTTCCTGGTGCTGGGCCTCCTAGTTTCCAGATCATCCATAACTGCTTGGGAAAGAAGAGCTGGATGGATGCTTAGTTGATTTGCCATGCAGCTAGATTTAAGGTTTTGAGCTGGCTGTGAAGAATCCGATTGTTTTGCTGTGTGAGCAAATGGGCAATTTGTGGTAAAATCCAAGGTGGGCCCTGGGCCATATTCCTCAATAGTGGGTACCAGTGCTGGTGTGGCCAGTCTGGGGCTATGAGTATCTGTCGTGGTGTCTCCTTTCTGACTTTTAAAAGCACCTTTGTGAGGAGAGGCAATGGAGGGAAGGCATATACGGTCAGGTTTTTCCAACTGAATGAGAGTGTCCACTTTCCAAGCTTAATGGTGCAATGTCCTTGTACAAAATTTTGTTAGTTGATAGTTTTGAGGACTGGCAAACAGGTCTATGTCTGGAAGGCCCCATTTGTGACTTAACATTGCAAATACTTGTGGATCCAGTTTCCACTCGTGGGGATCCAGGATGTTTCTGCTGAGGTAGTCTGCCAATGTGTTCTTTTCTTGGCAGAAATTGAGCTTGTAACTGAACTTGCTAAGCCAGAGCTGTTCCACAAGGTCATTGCTTGCCTTCATAGAGGGTAGGAGTGTGTACCCCCTTATGTACCACATTAAGTACCACATTACTGTGGTGTTGTCAGTCCTTATTGTAAGTTGTCCTGGGTGGAATAGATTCTTGAAGGCCGTCAGAGCATTCTGTACAGCTAGCATCTCTTTTTGATTGATGTGCAGATTCCTTTGCTCTGCAGTCCATACACCTTGAACGCACTGTCCTGCCATGTGTGCCCCCCCAGGCATAGTCCGATGCATCTGTTGTCATAGTTTGCCTGGCTGGGGGCAAGGTGAAAGGCTGACCCTTGTTGAGGTGACATGCCTTTGACCACCATAGAAACTCCTGTTGTAGGCAGGGAATGAGAGATGGTTGTGTTGACACCATATGCCTTTTAGGTACCACTAATTATGCAGCTTTGCAAATGGTAGTAGTATGCAAGATGCCATGAAGCCCAAGGCCTGCAGAATTTTTCTTGCAGGTAGTTGTGTCTTTGTTGCCATGGTTTTGAAATATTGAGTCAGTTGTAGTTCATCTGGTGTCAGATAAGCCTTCTGGGCCATTGTATTCAAGCTGGCACCCAGGAATGTCATTTTGTGAGGGTACTAGTTTTGATTTCTTTTCATTTACTGTGTACCCCAGGAAGCTTAGAGGTTTTACAAAAGCCAGATGTTGTAAGAGGATGTCCTTGTTTTCTGCTTGGATGAGGCAGTTGTCCAGGTATGGGTATATTTGAATTGCTCTGTCTGCATTATGCAATTACTGGTGCCAGGCATTCTGTGAAGACCCTGGGTGCAGTAGATAAGCCAAAGGGCAGTGCAGAGAATTGATAATGGGTTGAACCTGCAATGAAACTGGTATCTTCTGCAACTTTGTCCGATAGGGACATGCAGGTATGCCTCCTTGAGGTCCAACGTTACTAGCCATGCTTTCTTGCCCAACATGGGAAGAAGCTGCTGTAGTGTTAGCATCTTGAATTTGGGTACTTGTAAGAAGGTGTTTAGAATTGAAAGGTCCAGAATTGGTCTCCAGGCATTGTCCTTTCTGGGAACTGGAAAGAGTCTTTGGCCTTGCTCTTGAGTAGGTACCAGTTGAATGGCTCAAGTCCATGAGAGCTGTAATTTGTTTTTGTGCCTCTGCCCATTGATTTTGTGGCAGGTTTGGCATTCCTCTTTTCATAGGCAAGGTGTGAAAATGGAATCTGTATCCTCGTGAAATTATGTCTAGGACCCATTTGTCCTTTGTGACAACGTGCCAGTTTGAGTTTCTCCCAAGAGGGCTGCCAAGAGTGTTGCTGGCCAGATGAGGTGCAAGTCATTGAGTTTGCCTTCTGGTAGTTTGGGACTTGTCTTCTCCTCCCTTCTGTGTTGTAGTGCCCCATTGTCGAGGTTTGTACTGGTTGTCCTCTGCCTCCCTTCTGTGTTGTAGTGCCCCAATGTCGAGGTTTGTACTGGTTGTCCTCTGCCTCTTGGACGTCTGTATTTACCCCTCTGTGGTCTGTCAGTAGCTGGAAAGGACCAATTTTTTGTTGGCCAATTTCTGCTGAAGCGAGGGGGCTGTACCTGTAGGAAATCTGACAGTCTGCACAGGTTTTGCCTTATCCTCCATTTTCTTTAAGACTTCTGCTTTAACTCCAAAAAGAACATCCTTCTGTAAGGGAGCATCTAGAAGCTTTGCTTTAACATGATCAGGCAGAGTTTGTTCCTTTAACCAAGCATGCCTACATGTAACAGACCCAGTGACAGCTGCTCTGCAGGAAGCCTCCAAAGAATCAAACCCACATTGTAAAGTATGTTTGCCCACCTGATCAGTTGCATGCAACAGACCCTGCATTTCTTTCAATTCAGACTGTTGAGGGAGTGTGCTCATTTGTTTCAACTAAGACATTAGAAATTGCTGATATTTTAGCATGTGAAATTGGCAATTTATAGCCCTCATAGCTAGAGTGGCTGAAGTGTAAACCTTTTCCCCCCACCTTAAAATACATCAGCAGACAGTACATCAGAAAACACAAATAAGCCAGCACTTCCAGTAATTCACAACGATCTGGTACCTCGGCAATTCGCCTTCATGGATCACATTTCATCCAGGTATAAGCATAGTATATAAACACACGCATATATCCCAAAACCGCAAGTATCATTATTCAATTAATTAAATAATGTCTAGTGCTCTGGAGTCCCTTTCAGAGGGTACAGGAATTTTTGCCATAGAAGCCTTAGCCCCTTTAGGACCCTGGGAGATGGTCTCTGGATCAGCAACAGGGCTTTTATAAAGAAATTTGTGGGAATCAGGCACTCTATAGTATCTGTCAGGTTTGGCTGGAGCAGGAGGCAGAGAATCTGGATTCAAACTGGATTCTAAGTAAACATCATCCAGAATGTCTAAAACAGGGGGGATGGCAAGTGGTCTGTGCTGGGGGAGTAAAAGAAACTGAGCCTTTTCTTTGAGTCAGAGTAGTCCTGACCTTCCCAGTGAAAATGTTCCCTCCGTGTGTAAAGTTTCCCCAAAGGAGTAGTCTTCAGGAGAAGCTGAGGGAATAGAATCCTCAGCATCAGAATCTTCATAAGGGGAGAAGTAATCTTGGTCCTCAGAGGAGCCTGAGGAAATAGACACTTGTTCAGAGGAGGCATAATCTTTTGTCTAAGCCTTTTGTCGGGTGGGGGTTGGGAACCCCTGATTAAAGAGATAGTCTTCAGCCATTTTGAGCATCTGTTTCTTAGGCATGGGGCCTTGAACTGGAGACTGAAGTGCAGACTTTTTAGGTTTAATAGGAGTCTTGGTCTTAGGATATGTTTGAAAGGTGAGTGTCGGTCTGAAGATGCCTTCAGAAACCGAAAGAGTTTCTGTAGCACCAACATCTTTCAGCAGTCGTCGGTAGGGGCTAGACAAAATGGCTGCGTCTGCCTAGTACTCTCCGGCAAAAGCTCCGAAGCAGTCTCCGGTTACAGATCTGTGGTAGTCCGAGCCCCACTGAAGACCGGTGAACCAGAGACCGGACCAGCAGAGGCCTCGGAGTCTGGCTTGGGTCTAGGCTGCCTGTCCTTATCCTTGCGTTTTTTGTGCACGCCGGTAGTCAGTCAGTTGCTCCGACGGCATAGTGTAGTTAAATTTTCTACCAAAGTAGTGTTGTGCAAAATCAAAGCGTCTTTTTATAGTACGCTTATTAAATGACAACCAGTGACATCGTGGTCTGGGCCTAGGCAAGGTATGCAGTAAGAATGAATATCCTTATGAGGTATTTGCTTCCCACAATACAATTAACTTTTTCCTGACATCGGTCTGAGGCAAGAAAAGTTTCCCCAATGGGGTACTTAACTTTAATGAAGACTTCAGATCTGAAAATAAACTTGGAAAATCTCAGGAGTCGGCCGACAGGCACTTGCGAACCGCTTCTGCTTCGGGCACCGCGCGGCAAGAAAGACTGGAGAAAATGGCGTCTGATGCATTATATATACCCCTGGCGCACTGACGTCAGGGAAGAAGCGACAGCAACAGACGCCGGACCAAGACTTTGGAATTCCGGCCAACTGCGGGACCGCCTGATGACAGGATAACCCAAGTGTGATGACTGCAGCAGGGTAACACGAACATCAGCTTATCCGAAATACAACACACTAAAGATAGCATATGTATATACACACACACACATCACATATACATAAAGTAAATATCCACGTATTAAACTGAAATAATTCATCACCATACTCCAGTTTGAAATGCAAGATATTCATATTAACTTAATCTTTGATTGGACAAAAATACACAAATCCCATCACTAATTCATTGAGACCTTGCCTTACATAGCACCCAAATTATCCATAACATCTCCTTTCTATCCAAAATAGGATGTTCACAAGTCAGACATTCTTACTCCTAACTAAATCTATCCCAATAAATGTGAAACGTGCAGAAGCATGTTCAAGTTTGCTTGTAGAGCACACTCCTAGGATGGTTACAGTCACTAAGATGTACTGCGATTCTAGTCTATCCCACATAAAATGCCCCACACTGACAGATAGCCTTACAGCATCCAATCCATATAAGTGATCAAATATCTGATATCATACACTTTGGGTGTATTGACCGATGTGAATGATTTAGTCTTGGAAACAACCCTACAAGTAAACAATTACAACTGCATCCCGTAATAACATCCCCTTTAGCATATTTAACTAAACCAGGAAAGGAGTCTCACCTATATTCTTCCATGTAAATAGCTATAGGAACAATTTTCGCTGAGGCATTGGTCAAAAAATTCTTCACATTTCAAAATATGCCAATTTTCAATGATAACCCCCTTAATTTTGAATGTATTTTTACCGTAAGTGGCACTTAACCATAACCTCTGTACTTCCCTGTCTATAGGTTCCCTGTTCAAATTTAAGACCCTTTCCTTCACCAGTCTCACTTGGGATGCATCATAATCCCTCTTTACAAACATTGCACCCATTTTCTCAGCTTCAGACCTGAAACCTGCATCATTACTACAGCTGCGTCTTTGAAACTATGCCTTTGGTATTAGTTACCATACACTTAGGATAGCAACTACTTGCCTCCAATAATGCATTCCTAGTTAATGGTTTTCTATAGGAGGTTAGTTATCGTCCTATCCTAGGCCTTAGTGATGGTTTCTTTTAAATGACGTTTTTCTGGATAACTGCCGAATTTCTTTTCCAGGGGGAAAAAAAAAAAAGTGGCCCACCATTCAAATGAAAAATGGAAAGCAATGTAGCCCAACAAATTGGGGGCTTTTCTCCCCACACCCACCCACCCTACTTCTATACCAACTCAGAGATCGCACTACACACTAAGAAAGCACAATTCACCATGGTGCTCAAGGGGTTCCAGTCCCTGTGAAGGGAATTAGTCAGTTCACGGTTTCATTTAAAAGATGTTTCAGTGGATCAAGATCAGGCAAGTCAGTCAGTGAATCATACTTCCGTTCATTGAAAGTAGATCCACAAACAGCACATATGTCTCAAGACAGAGACAGCCAGCCAGACGGCGAGCCAGCAAGTGTGAGCGAGACAGACCGTGAGTGAGCAAGCCAGACCATGAGTGATGCATGCATGTGTGCGCGCATGTGTATATTATATATATAAATTTACATAAAGATCCTTTTAGTCACATCTGTCTTGCCAGTATGTTCTATTTGTCACAAGCAAAGTTTAAAATCACTGGACCTAGTGTTTCTGGTACCAGGCCTGGATCTAAGGATCCTTTATATGCCAAGCACAGATTGCCTCTCAACAACTTGTAGGGGTAGACAGACAGGGCTCCTATCTATATAGGACAGTGCACCCTGGATTCTCTTGATGACTAACTTCAGTGGGCATTCCAACTGTTGCATATGCCTAGTCAGGCACATGCTGAAAGAGGCACTGTACTCAATGATGGGTTTGATAAGGGAAGACTAGAGTGGTACTACAAACTTCCTTGGACCGGATGTCTAACCCTTATAACTTTGGTAACGTAACTAAGCACTCTGTGTTGGTCAAAGGCAAGATTACGGTCTACATGTGCTCCCAGATCTCTAACTATAGAGTTAGCTCTTATAGGGGTAGGTTATAAATGGAATACTTGGCCTGGGTAGACATTTTCCCAGAAGGCACTACAATACACTTCTCTGCATTGAGTTTTTATCTTTGGCACCATTTCTTTTGTCTGAGTTAGGCGCTCTTGCAGGATGTTTAGTGTCGAGGAGAATTTATGATGGCTCCTAATTTACAATTGCCTGCAAACTTGGTGAGCCAGAGGCCAAAACATTAGCCTTCACCTCTGAAGTAGATGCTAAAATGGAGTGGACTTGTAGCTGGGCCCTGTGGTACTCTACTGGTGACCTGTCTCTTCAAAGTGGTCTCACCAGTCTTGACTTCTTAGGTCCTATTTGTGAGCAATCCAGCAACTTGTGTAGAGATTTATGCCTAGTTCAGCGAGTCGGTCCACAAAGCCAGAGGAGAGTACTGTGTCAAATGCCTTAGCAAGGTCTAGGTAGGCTGTACGCAGTTTTCCCTTCATCAACTGCCTTGGACTTCTTCCCAAAGAAGTCTGTGTTAAATAGGCATGGCCTCCTCCTGACAAATCCAGACAGGGATGGGTCCAGTGTCTGTAGGTTGCCAACTGTCTGCTGATCACATCCATAGTTCGTTTCATGGTTTTGCATATTAGACGAGTCAGACTAATGGGTCCAATTGACAGTCCATGTCTGGGACACTGTCTTTGTGGGTTCTGTTCAAGCAGCTTTATTTCATACAGACAGACTGCAACTTAACTTGTATACAATTAGCAGCTATGATCATGCATGCTCACTCCCTGGCTGCTCCTTCCAAAGGGCTTTGCACGTGTGCGGGTTATATACATGCACATACAGCCTCGCAGGCTTCTTAAATTTTATTTTATTTTATTTTTTTTATTTTACATTTGTTAACCGGGCTAGTCTGGCTGGATACATGTCCATTTTCAGCAAAGGCCCGAGGAGAAAAGCTCCACTATCAGAATAAGACAATACAGTTTACGAAAACATTACTAAGCTAATACTAACAAAATGTACTGAGACAATATACAGTTTTCCTGGACTAGTTTGAGTAGATGACAAACAAAGTTCAGTTAAGGGGCTAAGGAGATAAGCTCCAGTATCTAAAATACAAAGTTAAGTTAAGAAATTTAATTAGTCAAGTTAAAAAAAAAAATATCTTTAGTCAGTAGTCATGATAACAAATTAGGTAATTAGCAAAAAGCAAGAAATCTGTTAATATAAAGTGTTAAAAGAGCAGGTTTGGAAGTTTAACAGGTAATTAAGTAGTTAAAGATAAGGAAAAGGCAGAAAATAGGGTAGACAGTAAGTGGGGATAGTAAATTATTTATTTGGTACAAGTATTATGGATTTAGTAAAGGTCGGGAGTATCCAGTTGGAAAAGGAGAGGGGGGAAACAGGATAGAGATGAAATGCCAAGGTAGCAGGATTATAGGAGGTCAGCTGAAGGTAGCAAGAGACGGAAAAAAAAAAGATGGCTAGAAGGGGAGGCAAACAGAAATTTGAGAGAAAAAAGAGTGAAGGTCCAGTAAAAGGGGGCTGAAGAAGTCAGTCTAAGTTAGAACGGGAGTGGAAAGAAACACAAGTAGCAGACTGGAGAGAGTAATAAAAGTGCTGAGCTCAGTCAGGATTGGAGCAGGGACATAGCCAGTGAATTAGTAGGGGAGTTTTCATCTGTTTTTTGAAAAGGTGACATGAGCTTAGGGAGGTCAGTTCTGTGGGAAGTTTATTCCAGTAAGAACAGATAGTGTTTGCAAATAGGGAATCACCTGATTTATGAGATTTCAAAGTAGTAACTAGTAGCTTGTTGGCTGATCTAAGTGTTGTGAGATTTTTATAAGGTGTGATGAGTTTTAGTATGGGTATATTGGAGGGGTAATGAAGAATTTTAAAAGTGATGATCAGTTGTTGTAGGAGTATTAGGTTTGGGAGTTCAAGCCAGTTTAGTTTCTTTAAGAAAAGACAGTGGTGAGTTTGGAATGGAGAGCCAGTGGCAAATCTGGCTATACTGTGGTAGGCAGTATTAAGTTTCTGAACATTAGCTTTAGATAAGTTGATAAAGGAAGGAGAGGCGTACATTAATGTAGAAATAAGGTGAGTTTGGGCGAGGGCCACTCGGGAAGTAGCAGTAAGATAAGGCTTTAGCCTGTATAGGGCACCAATCTTTTTATTGACTGTCTTGATAGTTAAATCAATGTGATAGTCAAAATTTAGCTGATTGTCTATGGTGGCGCTAGCAGTTTAGTGCAACCGTCAGGTTTGATGACAGTGCCATTACAGGATGTTATGGAAAAGAGATTGGGGTGGATTTACAGGTTGGGGTAAAGAGTAGTAGTTTGTTTTTTGGGATTTAGGAGGAGGATATGTTGGAACCATTTTTCTGCTGCAGTGAAGACTAATTGGGTAGCAGAGTGGAGTTCCGCTGGGGAAGAAGCAGAGCAGATGAGAGTGGAATCATCTGCATATTGTATACATGTGGATGTTGGGAGGAATTGGGCAGATTATTAATGAAAATAGAGAAAAGTAGGGGACCTAGGATGGATCCTTGTGGGACGCCAATGGTAATTGGGAGTTGAGAGGATAAATGGCTGTCCCAAAGGACTGCTTGTTTTCTATTAGTCAAGTATGAGTTGAACCACTGTAATGCTTGTGAATCCAGTGAGAGGGATTTTAAGGTATCGAGGAGAAGTTCATGGTTGACCATATCGAATGCTTTTGAGAGGTCCAAGAATAGCAGAGGAGAACAGGTTGTTATTTCGGTTTTATTGATAGTGTCAGTGAAGGAGAGAAGGGCAGTAGTAGTACTGTGGTACGGTCTAAAACCATGTTGAGAGTCTACAAGCAAGTTGTTATTCAAGAGATAATGTAGAAGTTGATGGTGAATGCAGCGTTCCATTATTTTGGATAGAGGAGATAGAAGGGCAATAGGTCAAAAATTGGATAGTTCGTTGGAGTTCCCTCCTTTATGGAGTGGAATAATATGGGAGATTTTCCAGCAGGATGGGATTTTGGATTCTGTTATGGTTCTGTTTATTAAGATGGAGACTGGGTAGGCTATTTCGGTTGCAGCTAGTTGTAGATATTCAGTTGGAAGTTTGTCAGCAGAAGGGGTGCAGGGTTTTAGTTTGGAAAGTAGTTTCCGTATATAGGTTGTTGAGACGGTCTCAAGCTTTAGCGTGTGGGTAGTGTTTAGAGTGGGGGTAGTTTGGAGGGATGGTGGGGGAGTCATGGTGCTTGCAAGTGAGGTGACTGTTTGAGAGAAGAAGTTGTTAAAGGTGTTGGCTATTATGTTAGGTTGGGTTTGTGCTAAGCTAGCTGGGGTAGGTGTTTTGGTGTTGCCTGGATGGAGTAGTTTATTTATTCCTGACCAGAATTTTTTGGGGTTTTGGTTTTGTTGATATTGAAAGTGGTAGTTTTTATCCAGAATGATAAGTTTCTTGGTTTTGTTTCTTAGATGTTTGAAATTTTGATGGTCAATAGGGTTTTTTGTGGACCTCCATTTAGACCATAATTTATTTCTAGCTCGCATAGTTTAGTTGTAACAGAGAGCCATGGAGCTGACTCTGACTAAGCGGGATGGGGCATGCTGGTTTAGAATTTGTAGGAAGGTATTGTTGAAATGGGTTACTGCCTCATCTATTGGGAGGTATTTTAGAGTTGACCAGTTATATTCTTTGAGTTCATTTTGAAAGGATGCTAGATTGAATTCTGTTTTGTTGTATTTGGTACGATAAGTAGTTAGCTTGGGAGTGTTGCATTTTTGTTTAGTGATAAAGGTAAGGAGGTGGTCGCTGATATTGTCAGGGAGTATTCCTGTTTTATAGGAGAGGGGATTGTTGTTGGTCAGTATCCAGTCTAGAATGGTTTGTTTGTGGGTGGATTTATGTATTCTAGTAGGGGAGTTGATGGTTTGGTGAAAGTTAGAGATTAAGGTGAATGGTGGGTTTGGGGGATATGCAGGAGCTCCAGTCAATATTAAAATCACCTAAGATTATGGTTTCCTGGGGAAAGGTGCAGGAAATCCAGCTTAGGATATTTTCTAGGGTATTGATGTTCTTGCCTGGGGGGATGTAGGAACATATTATGTTTATAGCCTTGGATTTGTTAACTTGGAGCTTGGTGCAAAGTATTTCAGCATTTGCTGGGGTGGGAGGCAAGGAGTCAATTAAGGCTACCTGAAGTTGGGATTTGTATAGGAGGGCCACTCCTCCACCTTTTTTATTTGGACGATCTTGCCTTAAGGTGCTATAGCCTGGGGGAGTGAATTCATGGTCTTTGGTACTGGGTTTAAGCCAGGTTTCAGTGAGACAGAGGATATCAAAGGCGTAGAAATCAATTAAGGCATGGAGTTGAGTGACTTTGTTGTTAATGCTACGAATATTTAGGTGAGCAATAGAGAGGGAGTCAGAGGAAAAGGGTGGGTTAGAATAGTTGGCAGTTTGGTTTGAAGGGATTTGATTGTGGAGGGTGTTGGGGCGGATGTCCCCATGTATAAGTAAAAGAGTTTGTGGGGGTTGAAGGACCTTTGTGTATTTGAATGGTATTAGATAGAGCCGTTTGGAGGTTGTGAATTTGTAATGGTGGGCTTTATGGTAGAGAGTGGGGAGGTAGGGACAGGTGGATAGTATATTAATATGTGTTTGGTTGGGTAGAGGAAGTGTGGTTGTAGTATGTTTGGCTGATGCAGGAGTTTGGTTAAGCTTGAGATTTTCATAGGAGGTAAGGGTGTAGTAGTAAAGCAGGATGTTAAGGAGAAGAAGAGGAAAGAGTGATTTAAGGGTTAAAGGCATGTTTTTATAGAGTGTGAGGCTAGTAATTATAGGACTGCACGGTTTGTAAAGATAGGGCGAGGCAGTTTGGAGAAAGGGTGTGGTTGTAGGAGTGAGGAGTTGATTGGTAGATGTATAGGAGAAAAATTATAGGTAGTTGGCTAATTGGGGGTGTGCCTATGTATGTATAAAGGTAGGACCCCTGGGGGTGGGTGGGAATTGGGGGTAGGGAGGGGAGCGGAGTGAGCTTAAGAACTACAAGACGACCAGATGTAGAAAACAATCAGGCAAGAGCAAGAGAAACAGGTGTAAAGGTAAGGGTGAGTTCAACAGGTTGAGGAGACTTGTATGATAAGTGGGGGGTAAGTGAAATAGTACTGGGTGAGATAGAGGAGATGCTCGTGAGAGAAATAGCAGGTTGGATCGATAGGAAGTGCAGTAGGATATTCCAATAAGTATGAATGTAGGATTTGTAGTTACAAGGGCGCCACCTAGTGGCCAGGTTAGGAAAGAATATCAGACGGAGCACACAGGGGGTTTACCAAGAATAAAGAACAAGAGACAGGGTAGAGAGGGAGGATTAATAAGGACAAAAGGCAAATAGAGGAGGGAAGGAGAGAGGATCTAAGGCCAAACTAGAGGGGGGGGCTGCTGGTTTACCTGGCAGGGGAGCAAAAAATATGTCCTGGTGAGTAAAGCTAAGCAATACAATGATAGGACATACTTTCCAAAAAAATATCTGGGAGGACAGTCTTTTTATGAGGATGTTCAATCCTGTTCAGGATACTGGATATTAAGAGATGTCCACAGGGCCTCTTGGGTTAGGGAAGGACAGGAACCCAGGTATACAATCTGTTAAATTAGTTTCCAAAAAAATATCTGGGAGGATAGTCTTTTTATGAGGATGTTCAATCCTGTTCAGGATACTGGATATTAAGAGATGTCCACAGGGCCTCTTGGGTTAGGGAAGGACAGGAACCCAGGTATACAATCTGTTAAATTAGTTTCCAAAAAAATATCTAGGAGGACAGTCTTTTTATGAGGATGTTCAATCCTGTTCAGGATACTGGATATTAAGAGATGTCCACAGGGCCTCTTGGGTTAGGGAAGGACAGGAACCCAGGTATACAATATGTTAAATTAGATGCGGAAAAAAAATCCACCCTCAAGTCCAAGGAGACACAGCAGCCCGCCTAGGGATAGCCTATAGAACACAAACCACAAACAAAGATAAAGCACACATGTTATACTATAATCTACATCCTCCCCCTTAGAAACAGGCCATGCAATTAAGAGAATGTTTGGCATGCAGAAATCACATGTCACCCATAGTCATGCATTGTACAATATTAAAGATATAGGTATGTACAAATAGGATCCACTTTGCTGCATATTTCACACTTGTTTAGACACTCATCCATATCACGCGACATAAAACTGGTTTAGATTTAGCAAGTGGAACAGTTTCTATAAAATGGTTGACCTGTGGAACATTTGTAATACGTTCTGGAATGCAGTCAGTTTTGAACACATTCTGGTCTGGAAACTAACCTGCTCTTGGGTTTAGAGTCCACATCACAGAAACAATGTTGTGACTGCAATGATTATGATTCCGGTACAGGAAGAGGTTTGCGATTCCTCCTGTACTCCACTCCTTCGGAATTTACCAAGATCTCGGCTCAGCACAGATGCCTGTAATCTGTCCAATCAAAACCTTTTGTTGTCTGGACTGTACAGTCTCTCCTTCCCTCAATGGGCGAAGTAATCTGTTCAATCTGTCGTAACTACACTTCTGGATATTGCACTTTTTAAACTATTGCGCCTTGGTTTGTGTTCTTAGGTTTAGGCCGCAACATACTTTAATAGGTAGTGTAGTTCTAGTTTGCCTGGAAACTAGTCTGAGCAGGTGAGCCAAGAATATCATTATGGGGTATGTTTCCAAGATTAAGCAAATTCAAGAATACATCTGTATTGTCATGCGTTGACCTTTCAAGTAATTGCTTTGCACTCTGCATTTCTCATTCAGCTAGACCATTGGACTCAGGATATTCAGGGCTACTAGTGACATGTACAAAGTCCCATTCTTTACCAAATTTCTGAAACTGGCTAGTAAATAGAGTACCATTGTCAGAAAAAAAGTTTGTGTAGACTACCATGAACAGAGAAATAACGTTTCAATTTGGTAATAACAGCAGTTGAGGTTAGGTTAAGTAGATCAATGGCGAACCAATATGAACAGTCTACCAGAACCAAGTAGTGTTAATTGTTCCACTCAAAGATATTAGTTGCTACAGTAGACCACGGTAGTTCAGGAATTGGACTTGGCTGAAGTGGCTCTTTGCAAATGTGATCTGGTATTAATGCATAGTAGACAAGGAACTAACGATATCTTTTGGTAATGAAGGCCAAAATACTAATTCTCTTGCTCTTCTCTTAGTGGATCTGGACCCATGATGCAGAAGCTGGATACATTCTTGTTGCGAGGAAGCAGGAACAACTTTATGAGCTTTGAAAATAATGCCATCTTCCATCAACAACTCCTCTCCAAGGAAAAATACATTTGCACTTCAGGTGATGCACTATTTTGCTTTGACAGTCATCTGACATCAATATAGTAAGTGAGCTTCTGCAAAATTGGATCAGGCTGTGTATAATCTCCAAGTCTAGTGGTGGAAAAATTATGCACCCACATCACAAAGTCAAAAGTTTCTACGTTAAGCTGTTTTGTTGTAATCCTGGGAGATCTGGATAAAATCAGCCAGATAGCAATTTGCCGTTAGTGTAGACCATTTTGAAATTTTATTTTTGCTATTTAAAGCATCATTCTTTTAATCTTGCTGGAGCAGAATGCACAGGTTTCTTTAGAAAGACTGGTTGATTATCAGTTTTAATCTGAATAGCTCTACCATAAATACGCTCATGAAACTTGGAGCATGAAATATTGCCAAAAGTTTCTTCTCAATCTGAGCACACTGCATCTCAGTTTGGGTTAGTGTTCTACATTCATAGGCTACCAGTCTGCCCTCCTGATGTATATATAATTGCACCTAGACCAAATTTTGAAGCATCACAGGAAAGAGTAACGGGTTTGTTCACATCATAGTATCTTAATGTAAATGGGATAGCAATTTTCTTCTTAAGGTCGTCAAATGCCTTCTGGTGCTGTTCCAACCATGAACATGCAACATTTTTGCATGTGAGCTCTCAAAGTTGCTGTCTTCTCACTGAAATCTGGTATAAAAATTTGCCTAAATAATTGACCACACCCAGAAAAAGCTATAAAGCTTGCACATTATCTGGTGCTGACTTTTCAAGAATAGCTACTTTCTTGGTCGGGTCTCAAACCTGTACTAGTAAACAAATTACCTACATTAGGTAACTTCTGGAAGTGTGAAATTTGCACTTTAGAGGACTGAGCTTCAAGTTCACTTCACGTACTCTAGAACAGCGAGATTTCTGTCATGCTCTGCTTCACCATTGCCTCCAACCCATAGATCATCTACTATTATGGCACAGGGACAACCCAAACAAAATTGTTACATTGCATTCTGGAAGACTTATCTTGCAGTATTTACTCCTAATGGCATCCTTGGGAATCTGCCAAATAGAGTACCAAAAGTAGTTCTAAATGAGGATTTGCGATCCAGCATCACTTGGCAAATTGAACTCTCTACATCTAAAACAGAAAATGCAGTGGCATTCGGTATTGGAGCTGCAACCTCTTCGACTTGTGGGCATAGGATGATGGTCTTTAATGCTTTGTTCAAATCTCTTGGGTCAATTCAGTGTGATTTCGTCCTAGCTTTGTGAGCGGCTACCATGGATGACACGCATTCAGTTGGTTCTGTGACTGGACAAATCACACCTTGCTGCACCATTTTATCCAACTGAGCCTTAACTTTATCTTGCATAACTATTGTAACTCTTCTTGCTGGTCTGACTACTACATGACCACAGAGTCTAACTTCATGGAATGCACAACTGGAAGTTTGCCTAATTTGTCATAGAAATCAGCAGCATATTCTGAGAAAATGACTTCTGAAAAAATAAAGCAGATTCATTCTTAAACTATCTTCGAGACCCAATAAAGATTGCACTGGTCTACAGACTACATAGAACAAGTTGCAACAGTTCTCAGCCAAACATGAAAGTATCACTGAACCTTTGGTTTGAATTTCTTCACCTCCATAAGCAACAAGACTCACACTACTAGTTACATTGAGTAGTTAGTTAATTCCCACTCTAGCAAATGAGTCTGCTGATACATTACACTTTGAACCAGTGTCTACTTTAAGCTCTGTGGATCTTCCATTAATCTGGACAGTAAAAAACACTTCAGTTCACTGCATCAACTTTCACCAAGCACCGATGGACCATCTACACAGAAAGCTAACTGCTTCGGCTCTACTTTAACTTTTTTGTGCAACCTTTCTTTACAACTGTGTGAGGCTTGCTTGATTAGCAAAACTTCTGGAAATGGGTCAATTTACACTTGTGACATGCACTTCTTTTAGGCTCATGGTTCGCACCGCAATTACAGCAGTCAAAGCTAGATTTAGGTTTTGCTGATTCATGCTTATACTGCACTGAGCTGGTGCTGAAGCCTGCACCTTTCTTGAAACTTTCTAGAAAACCTCAGCTTCTTTGGAAACCCTGCAGCTGCCACGTGTTGTACACCATCTATATTTACTCTGGAGCCAACTGAAACCATGCTAGTCACTCGCAAGCATACTTGTGTTTCTCTATCACCTCATAGATTTGACAAATCTCTCATGGCCTTGCTCAATGTTAAATCACCGTCACAAAAGTAAAATCTCACAGCAGCACTGTTAATACCACATACAAGCCTGCCCTTTATCAACTCATCTTTTAAATCACCAAACTCATGTTTTAGCTCCATTTCTCAAGTCAGTTGTATAAGCTAAACATTTCCCTTGGTTTCTGATCTCGTGTAAAACAAATGTCTCTCTAATGTAATATTCATCTGGGGGTTGCACATTTCTCTGAACCTGGTGCTTCAAACACTCTGGGTCTTCCCTTGATTCAGCTTTAACATGGCGATCCACACCTTCTCCTCCACACACTGCTGGTGCATACACAAATGAACAGTTTCTTTCTATGGTCTCTGACCCTGCTAGGTTTAGCAAAATGAATACCCTTGTGCGTGAATCTATCTGCATAAGCTGCTTGTATAAAAATATACTCTTGCTCAAATATTCTCAAGTTCTCTGCAATATTCTGATCAAATACAAGTGGTAGGGGTTTTCAAAATCCATCTGCCATATTAGCACATACCAGCGAAGGGTTTTGCAAATAAGCGTAAACATGTGTCAGGACTAATGCCAGTAATTGCCCAATACCTTTAAACTCTAAACTTGTACCCTTGTTGGGCTTTTTGGAATTATGCGAATAAAGAAACTTAGTACTTTCAAATAACTGGACTTTGCAAAATAAACTTCTTGGGCGTTTTGGTACTTTTTGTAATGTCGTAAGGGCGAAAATGCTAAGTCACTTACCATCATTTTAAGAAACATGAAAGAACTTTACGATGCGACTGAACTCACGAGCCCTGTAATACTCTTGTAATGTCATAGTTCGTAAGAAAACACCCCTTAGTGCAAGAAGCATGCCATGCAACTGCACAATACAAATAAATCCAAACTCCCTCTCCATATTAGACCCAACCTTTCCTTGCCCCGTTTTAAAAAGCTTAAAACCCACCTACTAAACTTGAAATTATTCTGTTGCCTTGTGTAGTTGGTCTCTCCCACTGTATAACCTGTTTTCATCTCCTAACTTTTTCTATGTTAGTAACTTCTGCTTAAACTAACCTCCTAAACTCTCAGCTCTACTATAGCCCCCTCCCTTTCTCCACACCATCTCCCTCCCACTTCAAATCAATGTCTATACATTGTCCTTAGTTTGAATTATTGTTTTGTTTTTACTCATATGAAGTAAATTTTAGTCCACTACTATCAGTGCAACCCTCAGTGTTCATAATTTATTTTTATAATTAATTTCATATTTGCAGTGTTTAGTTTTTGTCCTGTGTTATCTTGGCTTACGTTTGCTGGGGCTTTTTCCCCTTGGGTCTCCACTGAAAATGGGTTGCTTACCATCAATGCAAATAGTTGACCTTTTCTTTTTTATAATTATTTTGTATTGTGATTTAATATTTGCATACTGTCACTTTATTTTTACTTGTTTGCTGGGGCTTTTTGCTGGGGCTTTCTCCCTCAGGTCTCCATTAAAAATGTATTTGTTTGCAAACTCAGTTGGACTAACCGGGTTAACAAATGTGAAATAAAATAAAAAAATAAAATCAAACCTTTGTTGCCTTACACTCAAATTTTCAAAGTAGTTGCACTTGCCAGTAACTGCACACTGCGCACTGAATGTCCCCAAAATGGCAGTACCTAGTTAGGCAACTCTACAGTGCAAGTATTCTGCAATGGCAGTACTTTGCAAACAGACACTCAGCACAAGAAACTTTTTGAAATGGCTATACTTTGCCTATTAGTTGCACTATGCACACAAACTCTTCAAAATACATGCACAGTAATAAGTAGGAGATACTTTGAATAACTCTTATTATGCCCTTGAAACAATACAAAGTTATGCCCAAATACAGCACTTTGCCAAAACATCTACGGTCACCTTGCCTTATTTTTGCTTAATATGCCCCTTTTTCTTTCTATGTTTAAGCCCTTTTTTATGCCCAATATTTTTCTTGTGCTCATTTTACTCTTAAAAAAATGCCCAACTCTGCCTTTAATGCTTGTTTTGCTTAAACATGCTAATTTTGCTTTACTGTTATTTGAATGAAAAACATTTTTAGTTAAACTTTTCGTACTTTCCATTTGCCTGATACTGCGGTTTGTGCCCTTGTAATGCCCCTTTATTGTCTTTTGCATCGAATAGTTAATTTTACTTCATTACCTTTGATTCTTTCTGGCTAGATTTTTGCACTTTTCTCTAGGTTTTACCTTCACTGTCAACTTTGCACCTCATGACTCCGAACATTCTTTTCATCCTGGTTCTGACACCATGTTGCTTTCATGTCTGGGACACTAAGTCTTCGTGGGTTCTGTTCAAGTAGCTTTATTTCATACAAACACATTACTATTGTTTACTATTGACCAACTTAAGTAACTTGTATACAATTTAGCAACTATGATCATGCATGCTTACTCCTTGGTTGCCCCTTCAAAATGGCATTAGGGCTTTGCATGTGTACAGGTTATATACGTGCATGTACAGCCTCACATGCTTCTTAAAAAGCTAAAGCACACACTTTATACAATAATCTACAGTCCACCCTTGTGAAGGTAGATAACAGTTGCCATCTTCCATTTGCTTGGTAAATAGCCAATTTTGAGGCAGTAGTTGACAAATGACTAATCGTCCTGATAGGTCAAGTTTCAAGCTTTTAAGGAAGCAACCTGGAATATTGTTGGGACCCATTGAGACTGTTTTTAGCCTTAGTGAGAGCAGATATGACCTGCTCCCTGCTGATGGTTGGTGGTGGTGGGCTATACTGGCTGGAATTTCATAAGGAGTGTCAAGGCAAATGGGGGTTAGAGTTCGAGCTGAATTACTCAGCCAGCAGATTCACTATGCCACTGTCATCCTGTTCACTGAAGGTGCCAAGGAGCCCTTGTTAGATTTAGTCTTAAGTTCCTGTTTTGTTTTATTAGTGAGACCTTGTCATTAAAGGAGTTACTCTTTCTTACTTTGGCCATGACATTTTCCCTTTCGTTACACACCCTGTTAAGATTCCACTGTGGATCGTCTTTTAGACTCAATTCTGGCAGCTACAGCAACCTCTATGCAGTCATGTACATGTTTGTACAGTGTTTCTGTGAAACATTTTGCATAGGCTGTTGTGAACTCTGGGTTGGGTGGGGCATTGAATTTTGACAAACTGAATATAAACTACTCTAAGGCGAATAACTTGGAAAACTCAACAAAACCTGTTACAGTTGGCATGTAGATTTTATTTCAAATGACAACTTTGTGATCTGACTTCACCTGTGAGGATGCAACATTGGGTGGGGGGGGGGGGGGCAGCTCTCTCCATACTTGAGAGAACAAGGTGCAGTATGTTTGAACCCCTAGTTGAAGTGCACACTAATTGGTCAAGGGCATTTGTGTTAAAGAAATGTTGTGCCTGAAAGTTGGTAGCAGTGTACGTTTCCCAGTTTACAGAGGGTTGGTCAAAGTCTATGACTAGAGTGGTTGACTGAAGGGAGAATGCCTCCAGTAGTCTAGATAAGAGATGAGATTTCGATTGTTACCATATCTTGGCAAATTATAGGTCGACAATTTAAGGCAATATTCATAGGGATGAAGTCCAGGGTAACATCCTGTTTATATTAGCGACAAGTTTACCTCCAGGTCGATTAGAGACACCTCCACCTTTAATCTCAGTCTTTACAGCTGATGGTCTAAATGTGTGGAGGATACTATAAGCCTTGCAGTTCAGGAGTACTTTCTGTAGCTTTAAACCATGTTTCGGTAATAGCACAATTGTCTATATTCATCAAAGTGAGGAGAACCTGTATGGTATGGAGTTTAAGGCTCCTAACATTTAGCAGTAACAGCTTTAGGCTCTTTTGGGTTTTATTAGCTATGTCAGTATGTTTATCACTTTGGCACTGCCTATAAAGGCTCCAAGGGGTGGATAAAATGAAAGCCCGGAGTGACAAGTGCAGACCATCTTTGCCAAAGCATGGGGGTCTGTTAACCATGTCCTCCCAGGATGACAGACATTGAATCAGCCTTGGATTAACATCAGAAACTAAGCAAATTGTTAGTCCATTTTTTGTTCATACCGTGGCATCATCCTTGGTAAAGACAGAATGCAGCTTAATGCAAGCACATGCACATCGGGGATACATTCAGAAAGGTCCATAATGTTTCATCATATAATCCAGAGATCAATCTTTGGTCATTTCTGCCCACCTGGCTATTGCAGAATCATACTAGTACCTCTGGTGCAATGACGAGAGCACATGTAGCTTTGTGCATCCTGGCTTCAGAGAAGCATCCAACCATAATCTTCTTGTCCATTCTGGTAAATGGGGCCATCTGTCATATAATGGAAGTCTCCCATGAGTCCTAGGCAAAGTGTTTGCTTGCCTTATGGGCTTTGTTTTTGGGTGGGTCCATTGGGGGTAGGCTTACATGCAGCATTCTGTGCATGCTTTAGAGACTGCGAAGGATAGGCATGGTTTGTAGACTTAGGTCATTGAGGTTTGGAGAGTTTGCTTGTGTGCTTCAAGTATTTTGACAGACTTATTGGGCTTCTAATCTTACTGAGACTACAGTAGTCTCAATTAGACTACAGTAGTCTCAATTTTAAAGAACCTTTTCCACAGCTAGTGAAGCCAACGGGTACACAAGAAATTCAGTACACACAATAGTCATTTCCAACATTACTTGCACTAAACAAATTATGCATACAGTGAGTCTAAAATGTACAGCAGCTGTGGGTGACCAAATGTCACATGAATGGTACTTTCCCTTGTTATAACTGTTCCAGCTGCACATGTATTAAGATTCATCATTTTCGGCATTCCCTTATGAAATAGTAAATAAAGTTATGCATTAAGTCAATTGATGAGGTGACTATAAAATGGTACAACCAGTGTGAACAGTTATGCTACTTATCTGGTAAGACTAAGTGAAAGTCAAGAAACAGGAAGATAATTATGTTAAGATATAATCTCCAACAAATTCCCATATAAAGGTATTTACAACAGGAACTGAACAGGTTTAGATAAAATTCATAAAACCTTGTTGCAGTAAACTAGGACAGATTACAAAACAAGACTATTTTATGTAAGCACAAATAAGCAACTGGACTGATTTTCCACAGCAGGATTTGTTAATTGAAAGGGCACATCATGTGTATGCTCCAAACCTGGCCATGAAAAAGCAGCCAAAATTATTACTAAATATGCAATCATTACCTGCAGAAAAGCTGATCCTGGTGAAACTGTCAGAAGAGCAACGTACTAAAAATAACAGGAGAGAGTATGGAAAATTATACTCACTGTACATCAGGTAGAACAAAAGCAAATTTAACCCAGCAATCAGGGAAAGTCAAGAGGCAGGTGTGTCATTTGTTTTCTGGAGGAAGTAAATTGATGCAGAACAGGCTAAGGAGGAAATATAAAAATTTGTCCAACAAAAAAAAAAGTCAGCCAACAATCAGAAGGGCTCTCCGTTTCTCATTCTTCTGAGAATAAAGCTCATAGAAAGATTTTGCCAGTGAAACCCTTTCCACTGCTCCAAAGGAAAATGCTTGAGAAATGGAAAAACACTGGAGGTGACTAGAAGAATTAGGAGTACATTGGACTTCAACTGGAGTCTGTGATTGGGAGATGGAGGCCAACAGGATGAAGATCAGCAGTACTGAAACTGGTGAATAAATGAGAGATTATGAAGAATCACTTGCAAAACATGGATTCACAAGAAAAAAGTGAAGAGTAATGACTTTTGTTGACTTTGCTAAACTTGGAGCCTGAAAAGTATATACTCCACTTCATGTTTGGAAGGTCACTGAAGGAAAAGGAACAAAGAGGTAAAAATTATTCTTACATTTCCATGGAGACAAGCTGACTACAAGGGTACACAATAAAAGCCAGAGAAACTTTAAGGCAAAAGCTGATGTTTTCTGAAAGCATTCAAGCTGCTTCACATCTGGGAGGAAAAGGATAAGACAGACAAAAATTAGTATAAACAGAAGCACAGACTGGAATATGCGGCTTAGCCTGGATAACCTTAATTTTTAGTCAAGTTATGTCCATGTATGCAGCTCTCAGTTTGTGGCAATTCTTCCTATCGGGAGGGAATAAACTTGATTTGAAGTACATAGTTATGGGTTTGCTTTAGGTTAATAGGAAATGGCTTTCTGGGGTTATGTTTTCAGGGTTTTCATTAAAAAAAAAAAAAAGTCTTGTAAAATGTGACAGATTCAAATAGAAATGACAACTGTATTAAAAAAAAAATCAACCTGCCAAATATTAGTGGTTGCAGGTAACAGGCTGGAAGGGCTGGAAATGTATCTCTCTAAATCTTGCTCTTTATATATTGTATATCTATACATGTCTATCTATACAGGTTAGATAGGTGTGTGTGCGCACGTGTGTATGTACGTATGTGTGGGTGTATATATGTGTGTGCATCTCATATCTATACATCATACAAGTGGGAATAATTACAATGGTTACACTGTCCATATGTTGGAACATTAATGGCCTCAGACAAAAAGGAAGGCATATTAAGTTAAATTAAGGAATGCAGAGTGCAAATAGCAAGGCTGCAAGAGACTTTTGTAAAAATTAGAGCATGTGAATTTGACAAAGATTTCAGGAGAGATATTCAGAGCATCAGGGACAAAAGAAAAGGGGAGTACTTAATTGCTAGAGGAGTTCCAATAGTGATGGAAGAGATGGTATAATTTGTGGTAGTAAGGGGATACTGGCAAAGGAGGATTACACCGGCATGTTTTATATTCCACCTCAAACATATTACGGAGCTCAAAAATCAGCTTTCATAGGTAGGTACTAGGCTATCTGCCCAAGGGCATTTATAAGCCTAGCCAGGGTGTCGGCTTTTGCCACCCCATTGATTAATTGTGCCTCTGTCAAGCAGCCAATGAAGTGATCCCAGGGGTGTACTTTGTTACCCCATCCACTAGTCAAGGCTTCTCTTGAAGAGAGTTAGTGAAGGGCTCTGCCTAATGTAATTAGGAAGTTTGTTCCAAAGCATGGGGAGTCTTGACAGGAATCTATCCCTCCAGCATATTCTATTTATTGTTATGGCGAGGTTTAGCTCACTAGATTGAGTGGCACGCAGTGACTTGGATTTCTTTAGGTGGAGCATGTCCATCAATTCTGAGTTTGACATGGCTTTGTAAGTCAGGCAGAGATCACCTCAGAGTAAGCGATATGCCACCGAGTACAGCCGGAGTTTTCAGTCGAGCTGCATAGGACATATGTTTGAAGCCAGTAATCCTCTTGGTGAGGTGCTTGTGGTCGTTCAAGCTGTTGGAAGTGTCTTGAGGTACATCCCAAATGGGGCATTGTACTCTATGATGGGTCTGATGACAGACTAGTAGAGGGGCACTATAACCTCTATTTCTAGATGCGAACCCCTTAGTAATTAGACGGACCACATAGAAAGATTTCCTAACTACTTTGGCAATACGATTGTCAAAGGAGAGATTACCATCTACCTGGGTCCCCAGATCTTACTCTTCTGTATTAAGGGAGCTGCCGCCTATGTGGTAATTAGTGGGAGTTTTGTTTTTCCCAAAACGGGATGACTATGCATTTTTTGGCATTTAGCTTGAGGCCATGACTTTGACACCAGGTGTCTCCCAGTAAGGCCTTTTTGGACAATGTCAGCGTCAGCCAGAGAGTCAATTATGGCTTCCAGTTTGCAGTCATCGGCAAACTTGGTTAGCCATAGTCCTCTTGTGTTTGCCTGTACTTCTGAGAAATATATGCCGAACAGTAGGGGTCCTAGAACAGAGTCTTGCGGGACACCACTTGTGACTGGTTTAGAGTCAGACCTGGAGCCCGCTGTTCTTACCATTGAGTTCTGTCTAAGCCAGATGGCAACCCATCTTGTGACGTAGGGGTTTATGTTCAGGCTGGTGAGTTTTTCTATAATACCCAAGTGAGGAATGGTGTCTAATGCCTTTGCGAGATCAAGGTAGGCTGTGTGAACCACCTTTCCCTCATCTATGGCCTTGGTAATTGTCTCGAAGTCAACCAGGTTTAGTAGGCATGATCTGCCCTTAAAGCCAAACTGGGTCGGGTCAAATGTTGAGGTTCCCAATGTCTGTTAAGGAGTTCCATGATTATGCACTCCATAGCCTTGCAGACCAGGCTAGTCAAGCTTATGGGGCGATAGAGTCAGTTGTGGCTCCTCCTTTGTGGAGTGGAATAACCATCACTGTGTGCCATTCTATGGGCATGTAGCCTGTGGAGAGGCTGAGGCTGAACAGCGTATTTAGGTGGGGGGTTAGTTCGTTCTGTAGTTCGTGCAAGACGCAGCCAGGGACACCATCTGGCCCTATTGATGCTGGTTTTTTTTTGCCTTTTGAAAGGGCTGTTTTCACCTGTGCTTCTGTGATTTCCGGGACACTACACTTTTCTGGTATTGTTGTAGGCTGTTTTGAATGTGAGAGGGAGAGGAAGTTTGCACTGAATCTGCCAGTATGTTGGAAATAGTCGGTTCAGTATATTTTGTGCTATTTTGCACTCTCAGAGCATATCTGTAAGTTGCCACTTAGATTTTCGACATAGCTAAAGACTTTGTGGTTATCTTTGAGTCCTTGGCTATTTTTCTTTCGAAGTTAGCCTTGGATGATTTTATGAGAGACCTTAGTTTCTTGCCGATACTGATCAGGGATGTCTTTCCTTCTTGGGATTTGCTTTTTTTCTGAACTAGTTTCCTCCTTTTGTTGTATAACCTGTTTATGGCAGGGGTCCAACAGACTGGTTTCCTTCTCTTAGGGGAGAAGAGTCTTGGTTTTGTTAGGGATGGCACGATCCATGCATCCTTGAAGGTGCTCAGAGTGCAATTATAAAGGATTCGGCATCTTGGGCAGTGCTATCCTTTAGCGTGGGGGCTGTGAAACTTACCACCTCTGACTTAAGTAAGGTGACGTTTGCTTTAGAAAAGTTTTTCACTGTGGTTTCCTTGGTTGGGGGTGGTGGTGGGGTGTGGGCATCCAGGGTGATTAGTTTATGGTCTGATCTAACCAGTGACTGGTTGACCTCCGGCCAGGAGCACCTGTTGCTCATGGTGGTGCCCAGGTCCAATATGCTGTGGCCTCTGGTAGGGGAGTTTACCAGCTGATCCAGGGCATTTGAGTTGATAAATTCCAGGAAGCGCTGAGCCTGGGAGTTTGTACTCAAGTAGTTTTCCCAGTTAATGGTAGGGTAATTGAAATCTCCCAGGATCAGGGTGTTCGGTAGGACCTTCATGTTTTCCAGTGTCTCCAGAAAGGCGGAGTGGTGGTCCTGGGTCATGGAGGGTGATCTGTAGCAGGCCACAATTTGCACTGCAGATCTGCCTGATGTTAGTTGCACATGGATGATCTCAGAGGTATCATGCTGCTCCACTAACCTGGAGGTGTGGGTATCCTTGATTAATATGGATACAGCCCCTCCTTTTGTGTTTCGGTCCGTGTTCTGTGGCCGCAATGTGTGGTAGGAGTTGTAGCCCAGTAGTGCTGGAGTGACCTCTGGAGCCTTGAACCAGGTTTCAGTTACTGCACAGATGTAGACGTTCAATACTTTGGAGTGCTTAGAGTGCATGCATTTTGAGGTTTAAACTTCTGGCGCCGAGTAGCACAACCCTCAGTTTTTTTACTTGTGCGGTTTACAGAGGTGGGTTTGAATTTTGAGCCTTGCCTAAAAAGGGCACTATGTGGGCAGCAAGAGCCTTGGCCAGTATTCAAAAGCCAAGGGGTAACAAGCCAAGGGGTAACAGGTGCAAGGAGTCTCTTTGCGAAGCAACATGGCTCGTCGAGCATGTCATCCCAGGCTGACAGTGGATCCCCTTTGAATGACACCAGAAGCTTAGCCAATTGTTGAAATTGATCATTTTTTTCTTTATACTGAGGTAACATTCTTGGTGAGGGCAGGATGCTACTCAAGGTCAGGGTCATACCCGCCTGGGCTACACGATCAGAGAGCTCTTCCATGTCTCTTTTCATGTAGTCCAGGGAGGTACGGCTCAGGTCGTTCACAGCAACATGAACAATGGCAGAGTCATATTTGTACTTGTTCTGGAGTGACCCGAGTGCTTGTGTTATGTGGCGGATTCTGGCTTCAGACAGGCAGCTAACAGTAACCTTCTCCTTGTCCAGCCTAGTGAGTAGGGCTGGAAGTGTGCCTCACAATTGGAGTCACCTATTACTAGTGTGTTAGGTATGCTATTTTGCCTTAAGGGCTGTGATTGTGCGGCACATTGATTTTGTGTTTTATGTGTTGTCTGGTTTGTGATGGGAGGTGCAGGTTTTGTGGGTGTCTGCTTAGCTCTCGGATGCTTTTGCAGGTATTTATTTAGAGCTTCCGAGTATGATTTTGTGTATTTGTGTATTTTTTTGCCAGTGCTGGTTTAGTAGATCTGTGTGAGGCTGGAGGTCTGGTGCAGGTGTTAACCTTCTCAACTGTCTGTTCCAGTCTTGGGTGGAGATACCTTAGCCTCCAGTTTAGCTGTATAATTGCATCTCACATATGTTAATGTTTTGTGGTAGGAGGAGAGGGCTGTCTGTGTACATGAGGCAGTTGTAGCATTGCCTCAGGATACCCAGATTCACCAGCTGGACTGGAGAGTACACCTGAAGTTGCCCTTTGGTCATGCCTGAATAGTAGGGTGAGCTGCTTAGTCACTTGGTTGGTGAGGGGTGGATAAACAGCCTTGCCCTGCTGGGCAGTCAAGTGTCGGGGTACATTAGTGCTTGCTATTGGGTCTGAGCAAGTGCTGGACTGTAGGATGCTTTTTGAGTGCTTAGGTTGAGAGTTACGACTAGTTTCAAGTGAAAAACTAAAGACTTAGTGGAGCCAGGAATAATTTAACCCTAGCTAACCGGTGCTGCCCAGCGCACAATACCATGCAACGCTTTTTTTAAACTAACTTCTGGACTGGAACCACTCCTCCAGGGACAGATGGCTGCTCAAAGTTCCTCTCACAGGTGAACAAAGAAACTTCCCTCTATCCAAGTAAGGTATGGGCAACTCGGAAACTTGTAATATAGCCCTGGATTCAGCACTAGCCTGAAAACTGGACTATACTAGCTTAGAAAGGCTGGAAACCAGAAATTTATTTATTTTGAAAAGATAAGGCAAAAACAGTAAAATGTTGGAACATTAAATAGCCTCACAGATAGACAAAAAGGAAGGCATATTAAGTTAATTCAGCAGGAAATATTACTTGTAGGTGGAACTGGAATTCTATTTCCATTCCTGAGGATGTACTTGGAGGAAAAAGAGGCTATATTTCTGAAGAAATTTTATATTTGGTATGCAAGACATGAATTCAGTAGTAGGACTTCAGAATCTGCATATTACTCCTCAGTGTACAATAAGTGGGATAGAGTAGACTGAAACCATTTCACAGGAACATGTGCCTCTAACAAAGCTTCACACATTCAACGATTTCAGATAATCTGCCAACAACCACCAAGATAAAAATACAGGGTAATGAAGTTAAACAGTACTTCGTCTGCCTGTTAGATGTATTAACGAATGGGTAGCATACATTTGACAGTTAAGGAAGATACTTTCAGAAGTTATAGCTAGTGAGCGGATAAAATGGAAGTGGAGTTTAAGAACAAAGAAATAAAAGAAAAAGATATGGTTAAGTAGTAACAATTATTTTAGAGAAGCTAATAAATGTTAAAGAATCACAGAATAATGGGAATCTTGCAGAACAAGAGGTGCAACTACAAAGTTGTAAAGAAAAAATAACGGCCATCTGAATAATATGCACGAGTCTGAAAATAACACCTTTAAGCAACTACCTTTAAGCAACTGTTTGATGAAACTCCAGAGCAGACATGTTTTGCATAATAACCTAGGCAACAGGAAGTAGAAAGGGCTGTTGCCAAACTTAGGGTCCTCAAACAAGAAAAGATCCTGCAGAGGTATGACATTTTGGAAATTTTATAAAAAATTGTAAAAAAGCAGAGAAATGTGTAAATCTAGAAAAAAAAAGCACAAATGGAAATATTTATGGAAGACTTAGTATGCCAAGGTTAAAGGTAGAAGAGGCTCAATAAACAGTCAAGACAGAAAGAAAACTGTGATGCACAATCAATACGCAGACAAGTCTTCAAGAATAGATGGTATTCCAGTGGAAGTATGGAAGCTAGGAGGAGAAAAAGATAAGATCTGGAAGGTTTTGTTTATTTTAATAAAGGGAACTGCAGCAGCATTCTGGTGAGTGTAATACCTAAAAATAGTAAGAACCATCAAACTAAGTTTCATATAATTTTTAAAAAAATTGAAATGTCCCTATAAAGCATTTATGCCTAAAATAGCAGAATGGCAAAGAGTAACCAAAATTGTTAGATATGGATCAGTGCAGTTTTGTTGGGGCGAGGCAAACATTTGACATTAATAGATCAATGGTGATTCTAAAGAAAGAGTGCAAGAAAATACCTCTGTTAGTGGATTTTGATGCCCAAAAAGTATTCAGAGTAAACTGGGAGTTATGAGTAGGGCATTGGAAGTATTAGCATTCTGACACAAGCTTAACTAGGAGGATATAGGAGGGTTTGGAAACAAAAACTGAAGTGGGAGGGTTCATTTCTGACAGGAGAGAGGAACCAGGCAGGGGTATCCTCTTTCTCCTTTATTTGCTTTATATTTAGGAGACACTGGCAAGTAAACAAAGGAATTCAAATTAAAGGATATCATTGGTATGGTAATCAAGAAAATCTGGCTTTATTTGTTGATATTTTGTACCTGATAAAACTAGACAGCGACATCAGTGTTGTGGAACATCTTCAGACAGTTTCAAGTCTTTTCAGGATATAAAAATTAATGAAAAAGGCTATAGCTGTTAACTTTGTACCCACACATCAATTGGTCCAGCAATACCCATATATATGGGGACACAAAATGAAATATTTAGGAGTATGGATTAAGGAGGATTATGTTATGGTACTTCAGATATGTAGGAAGAGACTAAAAAGATGATAAAAAACCTGAGCAACTGGAAGCTCGGTTACGGATAGCAAGATACAAGTAGGGAAAAATGTGCTCAGCCCCTTTCATTTTAGATGCAGGTCAAGCTTTTTTTTTTTTTTTAATTAACCAGAAGAGAAGTTGGATAATAAGACTTTAGGGAATTTACTGGGGATGGGAACACGGTAAGGGTAAAGTGGGACATGCTGATCCTTCCAATAGACCAAGGTGGTTTAGGGGTCACCCGATTTGAAGGAATATTTTAGAATGTCAAAGAACACAAGCAGAAAGCTATCATTCAAAATGAAAAGGGATGGAGAAACAGGGAGGGGGGATTAAAGAAATGGAGTGGGATTTTGGATGCATATCCTCAAGGATAATAGCCATGCAGAATATTAGTCAAAGAAGCCTAGTTCTTGGAATACTTGCTAACACAAGAATGGAGATTTTGTTGATAGGAATGACCAATTAGGGATACACAAAATAGGCAAGAGGGGGTTGGAATTTATTTGGAGAAACCTGGCGAGGGAACTTACTGGGAGCAAATAACTTGAAAGGGAAAAGTAAGAGACTAGAGGCCAAGATGGCATTCGGACTGCAGCCCAGCAACCACTTTGCCTAGAGGATTCCCCTATCCTCTTCGCCTTGCGTATACTAAGGTGAAAGACCTGCTCTGGTAGAGTTTACAGTTGAATCAAAAACCGAACCTGTTAAATAAGTAGGGCATATAAAATATTGCACTAAAACTATAAAAATCAGATATTGTTAGAAAAGATTGGGAAGAGACTGGATAAGCAATTGAACAAACAATGGGAGGATGCAAGCAAAGCTCCACAGTATGCAAACAAGGCATGAAAGTTTAAGATTCCTGAATAGGTATTTTTATAACCCAAGCAGAGTCCAAAATAATTTTTCCTCCAGTATATGGCAAATATCAGAGGTGTGATAATGAAAGAGGCAACTAGGAACGTGTTTTGGGAGTGTAATGAATGAGACCACCAATTCCCTACAGAGTATTCAGTTAGAAATATTGGGCGAGTAAATGGATATTAATGAAGGAAATTATTTTTTGGGATCCAAGATCTGAATTGTATAGACATAGCAAGGTCTTACAAAGTTGAATTCTGGTGGCCACCAAAAAAAGTTAATAGAAAATGGAAATCAAAGTCTAAACCAACTGTATTTGATGTATTGAATACTGTAAACAGGTAAGTGTTACTGGAATTTCTATGAGTAAATTAGATAAAAAATGGAAATTGTGGAATACATGCAGAATGTCTTGGAGTGAGATTTAAAGGAAGGCATGAGTTTATGTAATATTGGATTGACTTACAAAAATGTACGATTTGTAACTTGGAGCATGTTAATGCTTTTCTTTTATACGACTATAGGTTTGTCTACAATTCAATAAAAGTGGTTTAAAAGAATTATGAGACTGAGATGGTATTGAATGCCTTTGTGAAAGATACAGCTTTTCTAGATTTTCCCTTATCCATTGTGCTTCAGTAAGCCTTTCGAAGTCGAACCAGTTAAATAGGCAACATCTGTACTTGACAAAAGCAAACTGCCTTGGGTCAAGAATTTGTAGGCTACCCATGTCCTTATTTCCACAATAAAGGATATCCATAGCCATACGGATGTGGATGGTCAGACTTGCAGGTCTCTGAAGGTCTATGTCCAACCTTTGTGCAGGGGGATGACAGTCTTGCCTGTTTAGAAGCTGAAAATTACAGTTTTTATATGGGGTTTGACAGGTCCCATTTCAGGATGGCCATTAGGCAGGAAAAAAAAATGTTCTTGGCCTTGGAAAGGGCTTTGAGGACTTTTTTTTGAGAGATGGGGGAGTGAGATTTAAGGGTGGTATGCGAAATGAGGTGGGAACTGAAGTTGGATGTTAAATCAAGGGTTGAATTCAGAGATCCTCTATTCAGCAAGATGAAAACAGCTAATGTTTAAGCAAACTTGTCTCTGTGAATTACAGCCGTTAACATTAGCTAGTTAACTACAATTAAAGCCAGTGTACATTATTCCCAGTTTTCATCTTTGCTGGAAGACGTTCACTTAAACATGCACTGCTTTCATCTCACTGAATAGAGGTTCTTAGAATTCAGACTGTTTTAACATTGACCCATTGAAGTTAGTCAATCTACAAGTGGATAAAATGTATCCATTATCACACTTAGACATTACGTACATAACACTATTAGCTATGTACAGTGCTGGGCATGGCTTTAGATTTCTAACATAGTTAAATGTAGCTTTATGGTTTTAGTTTGCTTTTGTGGCCACTTATTTAATGTCTAGTTTTGGTCGATTTAAAAAGCAGGCACCAAAGTTTAGCATTTTTGACATTGAAAATTACATTTATTGCATTCAGGGAGTTGTTTTTTTACTGTACAGCCTATTTAAATTTGGGTTCCACCATGGGGGATAATTTTTATATTTGACACCATTTACTTTGGAGGGGACAGATGCATCTATGCAGCTATTTACATGTGTACAAAATTTGGCAGCAAAGGATTTCTCGCCTGTAATGGCATCGTCAGATTGGAAGGGGATGTTGAATTTAGCCTGGTCTTCAGTGTTTTTTTAAATTATCTTTTGCATCATCTCTGAAAAATGAAGTACTTTAAGATGCTTTCATCTTACTGTGAACAGGGAAGAGTGGTCTGATTTAACTTGGGAAGAAGTTACAACTGGTGCGGAACAAAGCTGTCCCAACTGGTGAAGACTCCCAAGATGATGTCACCTCTAGTTTGTCTGCAGACTAATAGTCCAGAGCTTTTGCATTTATATAGCCCAGAAATGTCGAGCATTCACGTTAACAGGATGTACAAGCCTCCTAAGTTGATGAATGGGTAGCTGAATTCTACTAGAACTGTTTGGCCTGATGCACAGGGACTCCACAGTGGTCATGTAGAAGGTGGTATAGCTCAAAGGGGGCACATATGAGGTCCTTTAGGCTAGTGATACACTGCAAAGATATTTAAAAAAAAAGTGTTAATTGCATAGAAATACTAATTTCAGCAGTTTTAACAAGCAAGCTTGAGAGGAGTCATCTGCATTATAAAGATGCTGTTGCATTCCCAAACTTAATCAGGTAAGTCCGGAGTCAGATTCATAGTTTTAAAATGAAAGCTCTTTGTAATGTACTACTGGAGACCAAGGTTTCATTAGACTACATCATGAAAACAATGTAGTCGTACCTCTCAACTGCAGATTTTTGCAGAATGTCCAGATTTTTGGCTCACATTTGGTTTGTTCCTGAAAATCTGTGGTTTTCTGGAATTTCAGACTTCAAAGCCTTCAGAAAATGTATGTTAAAACAAATCCTGTTACTTTAAGCTTATAACAGTAATATTTAAAATACGACCCTATTTTCAGCCTTTGTCCCCCCACTTTGTCTTTGTCCAGATTTCTTGCACTAAGAAGTTGAGAGGTATGAATGTAGTATGGAAACAGAACTGTCTTAGTAACTGCTAGTATTTCTGTAAATAACGTGAATAAAGCTGTGTAGACAGATGAAGAAAACAGAGGCTCTAAGTATGTAATGCAGACGGCTAAACCAAAAGGAGTTCCTTCCTTTTGTTCAGTAAACAGTACACAACATACCCCAACATACCCCAGGTGATTTAACTGTTAGAACATCTATTTAAGATCCCTACTGCCATCTAGTGGACAAGTGAAAGTCATTTGACTAAATCTATGCCACAATATTAAAGTACTATTAAAAGTGTGATGTGATATTTACATATCAATGTTAAAGCATACTAGTTATGCTAGTTTGAGAAATTAAATAAGTTCAATTCTCCGTGTGTGTATAACACACACACACACACACACACACTTTAATTAAAACATTCTGAAACGGATGGCATTGCTACAGCCTAGCTGTAGCTTTGTCAGTGATCTATATAGAAAGAACTATACTTTACTTCCCCAATAATGTAGCACTGCATCTAAACTGCTTTAGCTAGCTCATCCAAGTCAGATCATGTCAGGGCACATGTACACTCATTATGTACTACCTCTGTAAAATACAAATGAAAACCACTTACAATGCCCAGTATAAATCAATTTGACTCTAAAGTAAAAGCATAGCTGTGTAAAGGAAGGCAGGCTGTGCCTGCAAATAATTCAATGAGGTCAGTGCATGACCCTAGTAAACCAATATATACAAATCATCTGAGTAAAGGTATTTAGTTGTCTTATAAATCTTCAGCTACCAGTATTAATCAAAATTACAATTCTTTTTTATATTTTTCAATGCAAAATCACTTGCAGCACACACTAAAAGATGTAAAGCATCTAAAATCGGCTATTGCTCAAAGCACAGTCAATTCCAAGTCATATTTGCTTTCCAGATATCACTCGTACACAAGTAAGCAAACTATTAAAACAAGCTTTCATGATGCGATTAATAAAAGTTGTATAACTGATATTCAGGACAATTCACAATTATAAAAAAATTGTTGGAGCTTCTCTGTGAAACTGACTGCAAACGTAAAAATCAGTGTGCATTGTAAACAAACATGCATATTCCAATACTTTGAGTGGACTTCTACTGCTATGCTCCATTAGTAAAGCTATAACTTACTTTATATGAAGGACAGAGCAAAACAGGAGAATCATGGACATTCTGCAAAATTCTAGGCAGATGAAATGTATGGTTACCAACAGTATGATGTGATTACTATCCATACAGTCCATCTGTCAAAACTGCCAAGAGTTTTGCAGAATATCCCGAACTTTTCATTTTTGCACCATCTCAACTTTTGATTGCTTAATAAAACGACTGAGGATTTCTGTTAATACCAGAAATCAGGAGTTTCACACTTCCTATGCACAGAAAGCTGGTCGATGCAAAAACCTATTAAATTAATTTTGTGTGTGACTTAATTATTCTTGATTCTGCCCTTAGCTCATTTCTTAAAAACAAAAATAAATAGGGGCAAAGAACAAGTCAGCAATGACCAAGAGACAAAACTCTGAAATCACCTTACACAGATATACTGAGCAAGCACATGGACATGTCTGCCATACATATGCCTAGTACATCAGTACTGGGTGTAGGAAATGGAACAACAAGCGCCAGTAAACAATGAAATAATTAAAAAAAGATAATATCCTTCCTAAATAAATGTCATTGTACAATAGCAATAATCCACAAAAAGGTGTGGGTAACACAGGATTTGCCCCTTGTGATCAAACTATACCAACCATGAGTAAATCTCGGGATACCCACAAGCAGTTGTGGATTATTACCAAAATACCAAATATTAGTGTGTTATAATGTTGCAGTTAGATCAACTACAGCTTGGCTCAGTCAGTGGTGTTATGGTCACAGGATAACAACCTAAACGCATTGTGCAAACACTTTTGACATGTTGATAAGCAGGCTGACATGTTGATAAGCAGGCAGATTTTTTTTATATTAATTATAGCAATACTATAAAGAGTTTCTTGGGGGGGGGGGGGGGCATCTTCATCTTTTGCCTTCCAATACCTGCTGTTAACCTTCATTTATATTGTATTCACAATCTGAGTATATTACGATTGTTTGATATAGACAATTGTCTACTGTTTATATATATATTTTATATACAATATAAAATGCTATTTCTCAGTAACAAGCAACCAAGAATTATCCTCGATCATTTCTTAAGATACATACTGGTAGTTATGCAAATATTTTCAAAATACCAAAAAACAATTCACAACCAGTGACAGTACAAGACAACAATGAGCGACTGTACTGTGACCCTCTAATGCTCTATCCCTAATATATCACTAAATGCTAGCCTCACAACATTGCTACAAAATACCAACATGTAAAAACTTTGACCCATTACAGCTCAAAGATGCCTCCCAAATAAACATACGACAAACACAGCTAGCCAGAGAAGGCAGGCTTTTACATTTCCAAGTAAATAAAAAGTACAGTGTCATTTCCTCACTCTTTTCTTGCCCCAGATGTCAGAAGGCCCTAACAAGAAAGGCCAAAGCCAAAACCAGCAAACCAAAAAAAACCACCCAACCACCACCATATATTTATTATGTATACAAACAACAACCACACCCACCCACCTTCAACAAGGGAGGGGAGGGAGGGGAGATGCAGGACTGCAGATCTTATCTTCTCTACATTACAAACAGGTACAAACTGTACTACATGTTCGAGGATGGCAAAACTATAAAGCATTAGGAGCTGCCAACATGCCCTGTAAAATTGCAGTGGCAGAAAGTATGCACTGAACTCCAAGTAGCTGCTTCCAAAACATCTTTAGTAGCCATGGCCAACAAAAAGCAGTCTTCCATGATAAATATTTAGGAATTGCTTAAACAAAGGCTGAGAAAATAATGGTGGGTCACAGTCATAGTGAGCAGAAATTGCTGCAGCATGAACCTTTATAGAGAAGGACAAACCTTTGTCCAATAACTCAGTGTTTAGAAACATCAAAGTCCTTTGCTGTACTCCAAAATAAAAATCTCCTCCATTTATAACTTTCCTTGTACTAGGCCTTCTGGCCTCCAAAATAACATTCAAAACTTGTTGTGGAAGCTGAGACCCTCCAGGGTTTAAAACAGAATATGCCAGGCTGTCAGATGTAGAGAATGAAGTTTGACATTGAGTAAATGACTGTTCTCCTGAGACAGCAGGTGAGGAATCGAAGGCAAAGGCCATGGAGGCTCCTGTACCAGACTTCAGTAATGGGTACCAGTGCTGTCGAGGCCAATCTGGAGCTATTAAAATCATGTTTGGCTTGTCCTGTCTGACCTTCAGCAGTACCTTTGGGAGGAGAGGCAGAGGTGGAAAGGCATACACGTGAAGATTGCTCCAATTGAATGAGAGAGCATCCACTTCCCAAGCTGTGGGATGAAACCTTTTTGTGCAAAACTTTGGCAGCTGGTAATTTAGTGGAGAGATCTATGTCTGAGTTCCCCATAACACTGTCAATCTCTGAAATACATGAGGATCCAATTTCCCTCAACACATCTGCTAAGGAGTTCTGTGCTCCTGGCAGAAACCTTGCCTGAAGATTTAGCTGTAAACTGAGAGCAGTCTCCCACAAAATCATTGCTTGTCTGCATAGAGGATAACATCTCCTTCAAGTTGATATGTAGATGTTGCATCTGTCGTTAAAATTGACTTGCCTCTGGCCGGTCCAGAGAGTCCTTTGTTTAGGTGACATTCTGACCACACAAACAAAAAATTTTGAATGCAAGGTATTATCTGAATGACAGTGTCCAAATCTTGGCAGTGCTGTGTCCATACATTCTTGAGATACCATTGCAGCTTCCTCATATGCAGTTTGGCATTGGGAGGTACCAGAATACAAGATGCCATGAACCCCAAGGCTTGAAGGACTGTTCTTGCAGTCAGCCTGGACTGACGAGACAACTGGTGGAAGTAAAGAGAAAGATTCTTTTGTTTGTCCAAAGGCCATCTGGGATGCTGTATTCAGTCTCACACCCAGAAAGCACATGTCCTGAGAGGGTACTAGACTGGACTTTATTTCATTCACAGAATACCCCAGGCATCTTAACACTGCCATCACATACTGTAAATGATGAAGAAGTTCGCAAATAAGGATAGATCTGTATTCCTCTTAGCCTGAAAAGGGCAATGCAGAGAACTGATAATGTGAAGTCCCAGCCCAAAACGCAGATACTTCCTGCAACTGGGCCTGATAGGAACATGAAGGTAAGCCTCCTTTGAGATCCAGAGTCACCATCCAGTGATCTTTGCCCAGCAGAGGTAAAAGCTGTTGTAACGCCAACATTTTGAACTTGGGAATGTCCAGATATGTGTTGAGGATAGATAAATCCAAATTGGTCTCTTGGTACTAGAAACAGGCGAGAATAAAAAATAGGCCCACTTCTGGCAGAGGGACTATTTGAAGTAGTAGAGAAATTTGTTTGCCTCTAGTCTCTGCTGAGGAGGAACGTCCGCATGCCTTTGAAAGGAGGCAAGGTATGGAAATAAAACTTGTAACCCTGGTGTATGATATCCAATACCCATTTGTCTTGGGTAATCAACATCCAATTTTCCTTGAAGAGTGCTAACCTTCCTCCCAAAGGTGCTGCCAGGCAAGAAAGATCTGGCAGCTGAAAAGTAGGTCATTGGGCCTGTTTGGACTGGCCCCTGCCCTCACCAAGATTGTGCAGGTGAACTCCCTGTTCTAAGCCTGAAAGAACAGATCTACCCCTAGACTGAGAATCATAAGAAGGATAGGCTGAACTTGCAAAAAATCTTTAACAGCCTGCATAGACTTAGCCTTGTCTTCCATTTTCTTCAAGACTGACTCCACAGGTGAACCAAACACAGACTGCAAAGGAGCATCCAAAATCCTTGTCTTAACATGGTCAGATAAATTCTGATCCTTCAGCCAGGCATGCCTGCGAAGAACTGAGCCAGTGGCAGCCACCCTAGATGAGGCCTGCACAGCATCAAAACCACACTGTAATGAATGCTTACTCACCTGTTCAGAGACATGCACCAAATCTTGTAATTCTTTACACTCAATGCCTTCCGCCAGAGCATCCACCTTAGACTTCAATAGAGAAAGAAGAAAGTTTTGATATTTCAACATATGAAACTGGCAATTCAAAGCCCTCATAGCTAAGGTAGAAGATGTATAGACCTTCTTTCCCCTTCTATCCAAAGCTCTGGCTTCTTTATCTTTTTACAACAGAGGCTTGGACACCCTTAGGTCCCTGACTAATAGTTTCTGGGTCCGCCCTAGGACTCTTATAAAGATATTTATGAGCCTCGGGCACCCTGTAATACCTATCCGGTTTAGCAGGAGCAGGAGGCAGAGAATCAGGATTAAGTGAAGCCTCTGCAAACACATCTTCCACAACATCCAGAACAGGGGGTAGCCAAGGGCCTATATGCTGGGAGCAAACAAAACTCCCTAAGCCTTTTCCTAGAATCAGAGAGAGACCTTCCCACTTAAAAAAAAAATGTTCCATGGAATGTGGAATAATCTGCATCAGAATCAGAATAAGGAGAGTACTCCTGCAAGTCTTCAGCTGAAGACTCTGAAACATCCAAGCCTGCTCAAAACTCCCAACTCTGGCTCCACCCTAGGCCTCTTATCAGGAGGAGGAAAAGAACCTCTAATCAGAGTAATCAAATCTTCTGCCATTTTAAGCATGTGCTTCTTGGGCACAGACCCTGCTGAACTAGGAGTGACACCAACAGAAGCTAAAACTGGCCTGCCTCTGGGAGAAGCCTTGGAAACAGAAGGAGAAGGCCTAACCACCCTAGGAAGGGAGGGAGTACAGTAACTTGAGAAGTCCCTTCAGCCTGACCTGCCTCCTGAGAGACCACCTCCTGCAAAATCAAAGTCTCCCCCTGAGACTCCGCCAGGAGGTTCCACCATCTTGCCTGGGTTTAACTGCTTTGTCTTTGCATATTATAATTGCACCGCTTCCCAAAGACCAGCCTAGCACAATCTAACCTTCGCCATTAGTGCTTATTGAACCTGCCCCAAACAAGGAATACACAAAGAATGATAATCCCTATGCGGTATCTGTTTCCACAAAGAAATACAGTTATTCACTTTTTCTGACATCCAAAACAAAATATTGGTCTGAAACTCCGATTTCAAAAATTTCAACGCCCGGACGGCACCACAACGCTCTGCTTCTGCATCGACCATGCGGCAAAAGACTGAGTCATGCGCTTTTGTACCCTGACGTCCTGATGTCAGTTTTGACTGCAGCAATGTGAGATGAAGATCACAAGATTCAGAAAGTATGCAGAGTATTAACTGAAATGAGCTGCAACACACTAGTGGAGAACACTTAACATTAGCTAAAAAAAGCCACGCAGGCTTTTATTTAAAATGTAAAACAGAAATAACACGGGAAAAGATCAACAATTTCTAGGCATAATGCAGGTGGGACTTCAAGCCTTCAGAAGTTTGGAAGTAACATCAACATTCAGGAATTTTGTTTTCCAAATTAAGGAAGAGGTTTCAGCAGATTTCATAGCACAAATAACTCACTTTGCTGTCTCTGAATAACCGAGATCCAACGTAACATTTTACTGGAAGGGCTACAATTATTGCTACAACAGAGATATTGAACTAATGGATGCTGGTTAAACGGAAATAGGTGCAACAGGATCTAAACTTTTAATCAACTTGTGATTCCATAGTTTACAGGCCAAATTATCCTTTGGGTTGCATATGGGTCTGCAATCATGTAAACCTACACATCTCAAATCATGCTTTAAATAGAAAAGGTACAGATCCTACACTACAAAACAGGTGCTAAACATTTTGCAATTTCAGTGGACTGCCTCAATTAGACTTGCTGGTGTTGCTTGTTTTTACGTCCTCTACACAACTACACAGAGGTAAAATAATTTGTCACTCAAATTCTCAGGCAATGTTACTAGTATAACTATGCAACATACTTACTGTGCTCATTCATTTAGAGGCAAAGGAGCAACTACATTTTAGATGTTAATGAAAGTAATTTTTGTATGCCATAACAAAAAAATCTATCATCCAAGAAAAATGCACATTTTTACACCCAAAGTCACAATGCATCACAGTGCTATATATCAGTTTGACAGGTTGAATTAGTTACTCTGGAAAAAGCTCAAAAGCAAATTTTTATACTTGGGTTGGTATTCATAGTAGTCAGCTAGTATGTGTTCTGGGTGCGTACAAAAGGAAGCTCAAGTAGTGTGCCGCATCAGTTTTGTCATCTTGGAAGTGTTTTGCTTTGCAACAGTTTGTCTCCCTGAAAGTTTTATGGAAATAAGGGAACAATGAGAAGCAAATGACAGGTGAAAAATCTGCAACTTTATGTAAATGAATGTCAATCGGCAAAGTGGATAGAAAAGCTGCAAACAGCAAAGATGCCCATTTTGCTGCAACAATGAGTTTCTCCCTTTTGAGTTGCTAATTTTGGTTGAACCAAAATCTTGTGCTAGACACACCTTTCACCAACCTAGAAGGTGATCCAATGAGGAACTAAAGAGTTGTATGTACATGTATATAACAAGTACATGTAGCCTGAAATTAGCAATATCAGCCAAACCATAACCTTTTGCACTGCTTGCATTTGGATGCTAGATGTGTCTGCAAGTATTGGTGTCTGTCACCAACTGATCCCTACTTCATCCTCCTCCTGTGCCTGGCTTAGACACTTGACTACAGGACTAGGATTGCTTCTAAAACCATCTGCACCTACAAAGCAGATAAGTATGTTTTTTTTGTACTTGCTCTAAATATCTCAGTACTATTAAACTGATCTGTGTTGCATTTATTGGATTTGGTTGAATCAGTTTTTCAGCCCGCACTTGTTTGTTACTGTGCTGCTCTTGGGATATTATTCTGATATGTCCTGACCTCCTCTGATGCTGAAAAAGCTGCTCTGAGTTTGCCAGAATTCTCCAGAGTTTGCCAAAATATTTTCAAATTTTGCTAAGTTTTTCTGTGTTTGTAGGTCTCCTATGTTTATGTACTTTCCTGTATTTGTGAACACTTCTCAGTTTGTGAACTTTCCAAGGATTCCAGATACTGCAGGAGTTCTACCTTTTGCTGTAAAACATTTGTTACTGCACTTGAGTTCAAAGCCAGTTTTACGTTAAGTATTTTGACACTGTTGGGAGCAGAGGGTTGATTCAACAAATCCGAGTTAGGAACTGCTGGTGGAAAGCTTATTGTGGGTTTACCCAATTGACCCTATTGCTTAACTGTGTAAAAGTCTTTTATCCTGCTGGTATAAAAATGCACAAATGTGGTTGCCCATTCCTTGTATACAAGAAAGCCTCTACTTAAAATCATCTATAGGAACCAATGCCCATAGTCTCCCACATGTTCACAGCTCCTCGAAGAACTGCCAATTTATGCAAAGGGCAGCACCACTGCAGATCTATTATACTAAACACTCAGACCTTTAAGCAACTCCCCTACTCCTCATCTACTAAGGATCTGGTATGGATAGGTGCTTCTCTGTCTTCAGTTTCTGGCCTGGTGGGTATGAGCATCCTAAGGCAGTGTAGTAACTGCCTTATATTCACAGACAACCATTTAATTTAAGAACAGACAAAACACTATGTGAGAAATAGATGCACAATATCATTGGAGCCAATAGTCATTTGGAGGCCGCAGTTGTGCAGCAAAAAGTTCCAGTTAAATTCCCGGCTGGGGTGCCTTCTGTGCGGAGTCTGCACGTCCTCCCTGCAGTTGTGTGGGTTTCCCCTGCATGCTCCAGTTTCCTCCCACATTCCAAAGACATGCAGTAGGTGGATTGGACAGTAAATTGGCTCTAGGTGCAAGTGTGCACGCGAGTGAGCATTACAGGCGAAATACCATAGCAGGGCTAGCCACCCGTGAGTGAAAACCTTGGCTCAAGATTTGTCTCTGGTGAAAGTGACACCACAACCCCATATGCAAACTGGGAAAAAGGGGTTGAGGATGGATGGATTGGATGCAAAGCTCACACATTTACACCAAAAACGCAAACCAAGCTTTCAACATTACACCCAAAATACTCACGCCCAACTCCAAGGCCTCCAAACTCCAAGGCCTCCAAACTCCAAGGCCTCCAAAAAGCATTTCAGTGGCCCTGTACACACTCAAAGGACAGCACCTCACACAACTCTGAAAATCATAGTAGCCCCACTTCCAGGCCCATAAGGCAACACACCACACAGTCAAACATTCTAGTTATTGGGAATTCCATTGTAAGACATACTGATGTGCCCCTTACCAAGGAGATCACAGTGAGCTGTTTGAAGCCAGGATCCACCAGATCGTGCAAACACTTGGATCTTAAGCCACAAGTACCAGTGTGAAATGGTCATAGTCCATGTGGGCATAAATGACCCAAGATGTACCTTACCGGACTATATGAATAGACTCCTAGGCAGATTCAAATCTAGCCTCAAGTAGCATCCTACCTTCACCAATGAAGCCACAGTACCAACAGAAAATGAGACTTCAACAACTGGCTTCAACAACTGGCTTACTTTCTGGTGTCACAACAAGTGGAAAAATCTGTCAGCCTGGGAAGATACGAGACAAACCACGATGTTTTGCCAGAGACTGTTTTCACTTGTCACCACTTGGCCTCTGGATACTGCCAAAAACTCTGTCCCCATTGTGTCTTAAAACCATACAAAATTGTTAAACCCTCCAACACAAATCACTCATGACTACCCTAAAAGGCAGTGTTGATCAACACTACGAGTTTAAATAAACTGCACTCCCTGAAAGCACTCCACACTCTGGAATACAGACATATGTGCAGGCACAGAAATATGGTCCAGAACCACAGAAAGCACCCTGGCTATCAAAGGCTTGAACCTTTCATGAATTTCAATCCCCCTCAGCTCAAGATAAAAACAAAGGAAGGAAGCGTCTCAGTGTTCATAAAAGGACAAGTACACTGCTAGACTGTAGCAACATAACTCACATTGAGCTGCTCTATGCCCATCTAACCACAGGTGCAACCCCCTATCATATTCTTGCTAGCTACATATCCCCCCAACATGAATCTGGAAAACTAGACCTCCTACTTAAACATACTGCAGTCTCTTAACCATATTTATGAGTTACTTCAACAACTTCCTCCATAAAGTGGGATACTTGTAAGACTCAATTCACTTGCTCAGATGTTTTTGAACTTTGGCAACACAAACATCCCGGAACTAGTTCACTTCCCAGCTAGAGGTACAAGTATCCTCTATCTAGCACTCTAGAACATGGGGGAATGCTGCTCCCTACATCCTAAGTGGTTGCCTGCTTTGCCCCCCAATGTCTTCCATACATTCCAAGTGCATCCATAAGGATGTCATTTATCTTAGGACTGAAGTTTTCTTCTGTGCCTTGCTTCCAGATGCTGCAGGATTAACTTGGAAATACAGGTTTGCAACATCCTATGTGCAGTCAATTCTGCAGCATGCACCTCACTGAGGAACGGTAACAGCAAAGTGAGGCATTACTTATGCACGAGAGTTATTTATTCCCACTGTGACATCCCCATGCTCTGGCAGTAATCCTGGAGCCCGAATCCCCATCACTGACACTGGAGAGGGATGTACACTAGAAATACAAATGGATACACTCAGTATTTCCAGGTGCAGATCTCTGCATAAAGCACAGTTTCCTTTAAGAGCACAAAGGGGACAGTCAGCCCAGGATCTGGATTTCTGTCTCCCTCCAGGTCCCCAACAAGACTCCACGCTGGTACAGCTGTAGAGTTAGGTTCTTGGCAGTGTGTCCAACTCTTCCAGCACCCGCTCTGTGAAACCAATGCTTCATGTCCCTGCCACAAGTAGCTGACACTCCTTTAATCTCTCACAGACACTTGAAAAGGCTGGCATAGATTACCCGCTCTACCAACTTTGCCCAAACTATAAGGTAGATTCACTGCCACCGGTCTATTATAAGGCTCTTACAAGGGTATCCAATTATACAGAGTAAAATTAATAATACAAATGGTAATGTTGACCAAACGGACAGGCTTTCAGGAGTGGCCAGAGTTATCACCAACTAAATGTGCAAATATGCTTAAGCATTTTCTAAAAAGGACCAGCCACAATGAAAAGTTTAAATATATTTAACAATAAATATCAAAACAAGAAAATACTAAATTTCAACTTACAGTAAATACCAGAGTTTGTCACAGGAGATATTAAAAACAACATAGCCGAATAGTTTCAATTACAGAAAAACAGTATTTCTAAACTTACATTTCCTGATTATCTAAAATAATTACTGTTCCCTAGTTATGTTACTTATTGAAAAGAGCAAGGGAAGATTATGTGGTGGTGAGTGGTCCTTGTCGAATCAAAGGCAGAATACAGAATGCTGAGAGCAATTTCCTACTAGTATCTAAATATCTCAGAGCTGATTACACAGTGACATCACATCTTTTCATCTGACCATTTCCCATGCTATCACCAACAATGGAAGTTGACAGGATTTTAGCACCTATGTGTTAACATACACGGCCTTGCTCATTAACATACACACACAGCCTTGCTCAGATCTCTTGGAAGTCATAAAACCATTTCACTCTTCCAATAGGAGCTACCAACTATTTTCTAGCCCAGACATTGCATCTTGGGCTCCATTCAAAACTGTGAGAACATCTTTACAGCTCATTTCAAGTATATTTTGCAAAGTCAGGTGGATTAAGATCAACCTCTTCACTTCCAGAGTATGCTGTTTCGATGTACACATTTAAAAAGTTACAATGCATGTACATATCTCTTCCTTCCAAGCAGGATACATCGTTGATACATTTTCAGCACAAGCATCTGTACAAATCAGTTTGATATATAAAATGACATGCAATTTGCAAAATTCCAGCTAGCTGTGCCGGCATACATTACAAATCAGCACAAAAGATCAAAAAAAAAAACAAACTGATAAAAGCAAAACTGGATGACTGCTTTGAGCAAAAAACCCACAAATTTAATGAAGCACTTTGTCTGCCTCTATGGACAGACTTTGTCCATAGAGGCAGACGAAAAGCACATTAAATTTGTGTTTTTTTCTTGCTCAAAGCAGTCCTCCAGTTTTGCTTTTTTACATACATTACACATCCACTGCTTTATCTCTCCTGGCATGGCTGGCAGTGCCTCATCATCACACCCACTTCTGTTGAGATTTTTACCATCCCTTTGTAGATTCCTGCATTACACATTTATCACCTGTATTAACTATACAATATAGTGCAAACAGAAAAGTAGGCATATAAAGCAATTCCTCAGTTTATGCATTCCTTCAGTTGCAGTAAGATAGCTCGGACTATGGTCCTGGGCATTTCCCTCGATTGACAGCACAGTTTGTAAAACTTTAATCACATTAAGGTAAACATGGAATGACATTTTACACAAACCAAACAACAAGTACAGTACTATTGAAAGATTTCCTACATTACCAGTATTTCAGAGACTAATCCTGAAAAATGTCTCAATGAAATCCACCAATAACTACCTGCTTTGAATAATTTTAACCCAACTGCATTTTTATAATGTTTTTTACTTAGTTTACACTTTATTGATCTTCCCATAAATGCAGAGTCCTGCAGCTGTCAAAATGGTCAACTGCAAAAAGACTGGTGAAAGTTTGCTCCTTATGCAAATTAGGTACTGCTGTCCTTAGATCTTCAAATCGCAAAGCACATGGAGAAACTCCTTTTACTGACATAGCTTAGCTCTTCCTGTTGCGAGTGAGCGGTGAAGCACTCAAATGCATGTGCATACATGCTGTGTGAGCCTCAGCCTAGTAGTATGATGTGGGTACAAGTGGAAATATTGTGGGAATATACCAGTTTTTAACCTTTTATGCATCCCATGGGTACCAGCACATGGTGCAAGATTCCAGACAGAAAGTAGTCACACACTAGTAGTCTCAGTTTCATACTTCTCTACATTCCTGCTTGAACCTGGCAGAGAATATGTAGTCTGTCTCAAAGTCCAGGTTCGTGCCCGACGTAGTTTAAGACCAAAATTACCAGCTACATCTATCATACCAGTAAAAGTTGGATAGTGATGCTGCTTGTGACATAAAAACAGATTGCTATCTGGTCAAAGTTGGAGATTGCCAGTCTTCATTGACAAATATCCCCATTTCATACAGCAAAGCCACCATAGATAAGAGGACTTTTAGATGCACAGGGAGAACCAGCTGGCCTGGTGGGTTTCAGAAATACAGAAAAGGAGGACAGACTAAGTACTCATTTTGTTCTATATAAAAGTACTGACTGTAGTTTCTCTCTCCATAAGTAAAATTAATCTAGCTGTTTATATTCAGATTCCCAGCTGGGGCCTTAGCCTTGTAATTTCATCCACAGCTGTGTGAAACAGAACTACTGCCAGATTTGAGCCTCATTTAGTCATTTATTATATTTTCCATGAACAGTGTTGCTGGTAAATTTCTACATAGTTTGGTGCCTAAAATGGTGGTACAATTACATCAGTGAGTATTGTATACTCTGCTCTGGGATTGGTGCTTTAGTGCTTTTACAGTTTATATTCCTTTTTTTACTGAAATTTTAACCTACATGTGGTTATTGACCTGTAGCTCTGTCATAAGCCTAGAGTTCCAATATTGGATTTACTTGAAATTTTTCCCCAATTCTCCTGCTTGGTTCTAAGAGGCAGTCTCTGGTTTCTGCCCCTTATGGTACAGTAGAGAGTTGATTATCTTAACCAACTGGGACCTAGGGTAGTTCGGATAATCAAAAGTACATTGAACTGGATAGTTTTGAAAATCATGTTTTTTTCTGCACGCAGGGAATATACTAACCATTTGGCGATTCCAGTGGACAAGCAGGCTACAAGCTCAAAACATGCACAAGTGGATGTGTAATGTTTACATATTCAGACTTAAGATTTTTCCTACCCAAAACTTTGGAAGGTTGCGTTCGGATAATCGACTCTGTACTGTCCTCAGATTTCCAAAGTCTCTCTCTTCCCTCTTTCATTGCTATTGCCGGTTGTATGTACAAGCTATTTATGTTCTCTTCCCACAGAGATACCCAGCAGGCCAGTATTACTCAAGTAAATCTATACTACATAATGTCTCCTGCTCATTTTTCCATCTGCTTGGCACCTTTACCACACTCAGAGGGTCCTGAATTAATCTTGCTCCTTTTGGCAGGAGTTAATTTGGCACTTCAGTTAACTGTTAGAGTGTTACTACTTAATGTTTGCTTTGCTGATTTCACACTTAAATCATTTTAAAGATCTCCAGTACTAGAAATAGTCTTGTTCGGTAGTTGAAGCTGGTTCTCTGGTAGCATTACACTAGCAATCTTTTTGTTTTTACATTAAGAGGACCGAGAAATACCAGGCCACCACATACTGCCACCAGATGGACTGACTTGAGAAACCCACGAAATTGTAAGTGTGGTCAGTTTGCCAGAGGATGTGGAAATCAGTGTCCTGTGTTTTAAGTGCCTGTATACATTTGGAGTATTTGCCCACTGCTGCCTTTTGTGCAGCTGTGGTTAGTAGTGCCCTGTATAGACACAGGCACTAAAACCAAATTATCCCTATAAACAACCTCTGAAACTGCACAAGCAACTCCGAAGAGCAACTACTTTGCACACTGAGTAGCCTAGAGCAGCTGCTTTGTGTGTTGGAAAAGCATCATCCCTCAAAGTATTACATAGCTTAGTCTTACCTTTGCAGCAAAAACACCTTTACTCACACTATTAACCCCTCATGAGCCACACCATTGTAGCTCACCCAATAAAGGCATGGATATGCACTTTCCCAATTTCTCTGTTGCTATTTTGGTGAATATGCGTATGTTGAGACAATGCAATAATTTCCTAATGTTCAGACAATTTAATCTTCAAACAAATACAATATGTGAGAGATGTACATACATGTCGCTGGAGGCAAAAATCTTGCAGAACAAGTTACTCTACACAGACCTACACATGTTGAGGCCTTAAATGCAATCTTCCCAAACTCCACATACAAACATTATCCTATGCAAACCTGAAAGCACTCAACACCAAACACTGGACATACAGCCACAGCCACACCTAGTAGAGCTTCAACTACCAAACCCATTAAAAAAACAAAACAGTACCAAGAACTTTACTCATAGGGGACTCCACTGTAGGACATACTGATGCTCCACTCACCAGGCTAAACAAGGAGAAAAAGTTCAGTTGCCTATAAGGAGCCATGACCTGCAGTGTCACACTCGCGCTCAAATCACTGCATCACAGGTACCACTATGATTGTCATAGACCAGTAGATGCAAGAGAGCCAAGACATACCTCCCTAGACTATATGGAGACAGACATAACGGGCTCTAGGGCTGTCACAGGCTGGCATGCATCTAGCATCGGGCAGCATTCTACCTTGACCAAGAATGACAATATCGGATGGACTTTGCTTAGTTTTTTGGTACTACTCTAGAGGGATACAACATATTTGTCAGCATCAGTGGAACAAAGCATAATGCTTTAAGGATGGTCTGCACCTATTCCCTCTAGGCTTTCCAATATTGGCTAAAAACAGTGCCTTTTGTAGGCAATGCCAAATTGGCAAATCTTCCAACACAGCAAAATATACCAAAGGAAATCTAAAGGTGTTACTGCTCAATGCCAGGAATGTAAAGAATCTCCACTCCCTTCAAACTTTACTAACCTTGGAGAATATGGACACCTGTGTGGTTACAGGGACAGTAAACACAGGGAGTACCCTGGCAGTGTAAGGCTTCAGTGCCTTCCACACATTTAGATCAGCAACTGCACAGACCAGTAATAAAGGTGGAGGAGTCTTGATTTACATCAACACACATCTAAGCTGGTTAAACAGGATGAAGCACTGGAGTACCTACACATACAGATTATGTGGAAGTCTCATACCATATCCAAGAAAGCTAATGGTCATCCTCTATGCCCCATGAATCCCAGTTCATCATGTAGACCTATTCAAAATACTAATCATTCAGCCAAATACCATACTCAAGGCAATTTTAAACATACCATCTATAAACTGGGAATCCTATAGACCACAAAATTTGCAAGCACAGTGATTCCCAGACTTTGAAAACAATCAGTTGGACTAATTTGTACCTCTACTAGGCATATTTACCAATATACTGGACATGGTACTCAAATATGGGAGAAATATGCACCCCTGTCTACCCAGACTTTGAAAACAATCAGTTGGACTAATTTGTACCTCTACTAGGCATATTTACCAATATACTGGACATGGTACTCAGGGGTGCTGTCTACCCAGTGTCTTGCCCCCTCTGGAAAATCAAATCAGTTTCCTTCAGAATAAGGAGGAATCCTGTAACCCCCCAGCAAACCCCATTACAGCTGGAAACTACTCCATGGCAAACCTGTCAGTTTAAAGCCCCTCCAAACCCAGATAACAGTAGCCTATGTGGAATTATTCACAGCTCTGTACATACAGCTGCTGTGCCTGCCAGAAGGAAGCCCAAAACATAAACCACTCTGGTGAAATCCAAAATTAAACAGGTTGTACAACAAGAAATGTCATAGCTAAAATTAGGATGTGTAACACCAAAAAGATAAGATCTCATCTAACTGAATATACAACTCAGAGAAATGAAGTGAATTCTGATGTAAAGACGGTCCTTGGCCTGGTGCACTGCCATACAGCCTTCTACAGTTGTCCAAAACCTTAAAAGGCAGCACGCAGTAGTGCCAAACTATTAGGTAAATGGAATCATGTTCATGAAGCCAGGAGATTTAGCAAATCTTCCAGCTGACCTATCCAGTCAACAGTGGCATCTCCCAGGGATCTGTGCCATGTCCACCCATTAGCATCTATTTTTCAATATAGAAGACCAAGTCATGAGCCTCTGGCTTATCAGGTTTTCAGAGGACTGCAAACTAGGAGCAGTCATAGAACCCCCCCCCCCCCCAAAGATACCAACATCTTACAGGAAGGTCTAACAGCAAATTACTGGTGCAAGGCACAGTTTAAAACTAAATGCCAGTAAATGCATAATAGTACCTTTTGGGAAGTCAGATATCTAATTAAAACTAGCTCCTTGATAAAACACCCTTATAAGTGCACACAGCAATCAGTGATTTGGGAACCAACAGGTTTCACAGTTGTAAGAAAATTATTCTACACTCTACAACAGCACACCTTCTAAGCCCACAGAAGTCATCATGCCACTGCACTCAGCCATCAGATCCATACTTAAGTACAATATCCCTATCTATATATACACCTGACCAGGTGCAAGCAACTGAAATTTCCACAGGAGGTTCCTCACAAAGAATACAGAGCATAAATGCAATGTCCTATACATATCACCTCAAAGTCTGCTCTCTGTAGCCAGTTTTACAAACAGCTGAAAAGCCATTTACAACCCAGCATACAAAGCATCCTTGGATCCCAGTCTGAATGACCTTTTGCGTAACAAAATGAACACCAGAACTAGATCCAAGAACTTAAACTCTGCCTATGACAAAATGGGACACGTTGAAATGGGTATGTATATCAGAATCCTCATTCTCTGGAATAGGCTTCCAATCCATGTAAAGCAAAGCAATTTCTTAACCCTATTCAAGTACAACCTGGACCAGTGGATAGGAAAGCAAAAATTCACCCCTGGTCTGACACCTCTGATGGACAAAGGCAGCAGTTAAATCATGCCTGAACATACGCCCCTTAAAATAACCTAAGGCTCAATAGCATAACTCACTGGATATACTTTGGTTGCATAGCTAAACTTACACGCCCTAGTGGTAGCTAGCCTAGTATACATTATTGTCCCTATAAAAGTGATCTTAATTTTTCAGAGCTTACACTACATTTTCCAAGTTTGTTGAAGACTTCAAGGGCATAACTTTTGGAAAACTTTGGAAGGACGGCCATAGATTTCTGAACTACTTGTTAAGTTTACTTTTCATTTTTTACTGTAAGAATGCAACAGTAAACTGTAAAAATGCAACATTCGATGCTACATTTGCACTTTTTTGAGGTTACCTGTGCTGGATTACCATGTGAGTAACTTGTCTAGTGAAATTTTTAATCAAAAATGTACTTGATGTATTGCTTACATGTTGCACTACCCGACCTTTGCAGCACCTTTCTGTAAGGCATCTGAAGTGGTATCAAAAATGTACTGGAGATTCCAAGAACTTCTCAACTTCTACAAATGCTACATCCATGGGTACCACATACATCAGAGGGGAAAACATTAAAGGAGCCTTTTGTAAATTAAGTTTGCATTAATGCAAGTTGCAATGCTTTAGGCTCTGATCAATTATATACTAGTCGGCCTAATGATGAAAACATCATTGCAATATCATTAACAGTATCAATGGAAAACAAAGTGAACATTCACGCCAATAATTTCAGCTTAGCCAGGACATTTGAAAATCATTTACAGGCACAGCAATACTTGCACAACTCTGGCTTTCCTGAACTTCACTGTTAACAGTGCTATAGCAGCAAACTTTTCACCAATAAGTAGCTCAATATCTCACACACACACACACACACACACACACACACACACACACACACACACACACACACACACACACACACTAACTGCAGAAGTTCAGTACTGCCATTTAATTTTTCTTCCCAGCTGTAAAACATTCTCCCATTTTACCATAGGCATACATATACAGTTTTTTGGCAGGATGGATACCTTATTGACTTTATAGCCAGGATGTAAAAAAAACGGCTTCAAAATTACACACGTTGTAGAACACTGGTGGCATTTACACATTCCTAATATGCAAGTTATGAATGACAGGAGAAATGGATTTACAAACCAAGACATGTGCAGCTATTTTGCCTAAAGCCAACACAAATGCCATCATTAAGAAGGCACACCAATGGCTTCACTTCTTACAAAGGTTGAGGAGAGCAAACATACCATCAACGGCTCTCAACCTTCTACAGGGGCACCATCAAAAGTGTACTGACAAAACAGCTTTACAGTACGGTATGGAAGCTGCTCTGCTTCTGAGCACCAGTCCCTCCAGAAGGTGGTGAAAGTGACTGAGGATCATCAGGAACTTCCTCCCGTCCATACAAGACCTGCACATGTCCAAATGTCTCAGCAGGACAAGGAAAATAACCAGGGAGAGCACTCATCCTGCTTACAAGCTGTTCTCAAATTTATCAGTAAGGTGCTTTCGATGCATACGCTGCAAAACCACGAGATTCAGAAACAGCTCCTTTCCACTAGCCATCAGTTTAATGAACTCTAGGAACAGTACTCCTCACACAGGACATTAAGGCAGTAATCCAACAATACTGAAAAAAAGTCCAACGGTGCAATATGCAACAAGGTCTTACCCGCACCGAGACAGTAAAGTCAGCAGTAATCAAACTGAACTGTCTTGCTGTGCAATATAAATGTAGGCCTTAAATCAAGTGAAAATAAGTTAATAACCTAGTAATGAACAAGAATCTTAAATCAGTGCAATAATGC